>NC_064922.1:542716148-542982561 GCF_023897955.1 Schistocerca gregaria | reverse complement strand
ACACACACGCGAGACAGATTTACTTCGCTTGGAATCCGCAGTTCGGCAGGCCTTTTCCCAGCGCCGCCATTTGGTTGCTGTATTTTTCGACCTTCGCAAGGCCTATGATACGGCTTGGCGCCATCATATTTTACTTTACACTTCATGAGTGGGGTCTTCGGGGCCCACTCCCGATTTTTATCCGCCAGTTCTTGTTTCATCGTTCGTTTAGGGTTAGGGTTGGTACAGTTTTAAGTTCTCCGCGAACCCAGGAGAATGGCATCCCTCAGGGTTCCGTATTGAGTGTACTTCTGTTTCCTCATTGCTATAGATGGACTTGTGGCCTCCGTCGGTCCTTTGGTCACTCCTGCTCTGTATGTGGATGATTTCTGCATTTGGGTTAGTTCCTCTTCGATGGCCGCTGCAGAGCGTCAGCTCCAGGGTGCTATACGGCGTGCCTCTGCATGGACCATCTCACACGGATTTCAGTTTTCTCCTTTAAAATCGCGAGTGGTCCACTTTTGTCGCCGTGTGGACAGTCCACCCCAATCCAGAGCTCTATCTCAATGCACAACGATTACCTGTGGTCCCACAGTTTCGTTTCCTTGGCCTTCTTTTCGGACAACAAGCTCACTTGGCTGCCTCATATCAGACGCCTGAAGATAGGATGTTTCCGTAAACTAAATGTCCTTCGCCTTCCTTGCCCACACCTCTTGGGGTGCTGACCGTTCCACTCTCCTCCACCTTTATCGGGCCTTAGTGTTGTCTCGCTTGGACTATGGTTGTCAAGTTTATGGTTCAGCTGCCCCTTCTACATTGCACCTCTTGGATCCGGTCCACCATCGTGGTATCCGTTTGGCCATCGGTGCCTTCCCGACTAGCCCTGTAGATAGTCTCCTGGTTGAGGCTGGGATCCCCCCCCTTTCCGTTCGGCGCTCCCAGCTTCTGGTTTCGTATGCAATCGCTGTCCGTTCCTCTCCCACTCATCCTTCCTATTCTATCCTGTTCCCTGCCCAAGGAAGTCGCCCACCTGACTCCCGCCCTCGGGCGGGTTTACCGGTTGGGCTCCGCCTAGCGTCTCTTCGCCGTGATTTTCAGCTTCCTTCCTTTTCCTGTATCTCACGTTCCCTCCCCAACACACCTCCTTGGTTAGTTCCTCGGCCCCGAGTTCGGATGGATCTCTGCCGAGGTCCGAAAGATTCCGTTCCCCCGATGGTGTTCCGTTGTTTTTTCCGCCGCATTTTATCTGAGTTTCGGGATGCTGTTGTGTTTTACACTGATGGCTCTAAATCTGCTGATCGTGTGGGCTATGCCTTCACCTCCTCTGTAGGCATGGAAAATCATCTCCTGCCAAATGCATGTGGGGTGTTCACTGCGGAATTGATGGCGGTCTCCCGGGCCCTGGCCTTTATTAAACAGTCCAAGCTCAATCGCGTTTTGTTATGTACAGACTCAATGAGTGGCCTTCAGGCACTTGACCAGTGTTTCTCCCGTCATCCCTTGGTCTCCTCCATCCATGACCATCTCGCTGATCTCCACCATGCTGCTTGCTCTGTTAGCTTCCTTTGGGTCCCTGGCCATGTGGGCATCCAAGGAAATGAGCTTGCTGATCGTTTGGCTGGGGGAGCAGTCACTTACCCCCCATTCCCTGTCACCCCTCCTGTGGCGGATTTACGGCTTCATCTCAAATCCCACTTTGCGCAATCATGGGCCACATCCTGGGAGGCTACCTCCTTGTCTAATAAACTTCGTGCGATTAAGGTGACACCTGTCCCATGGCGTTCTTCCTTACGCCTCTCGCGAAAGGACTCAACCACCCTCTGTCGTCTTCGCATCGGCCATACCAGGCTGACCCATGGTTTTCTTTTGCGTGGTGAGCCACCCCCACTTTGTGGTTGTGGAGCTTTCCAGTCAGTGGCCCACATTTTGGTGGAATGCCCCCTTCTTTTAGCTCTGCGTACTAAGTACAGACTTCCCTGCACTTTACCCTTAATATTAGCAGACGATTCCCGGATGGTTGAACTGGTTCTCAGTTTCCTCCGTGAAAGTGGTTTTTATTCTCAGTTTTAAGGATTTTCATCTCCCTCTGGAGTAGGGGCAGGGCGATGAGGGTTGGGATGTCTCCCACTGTAGGCTGTGCTTGGAGATTCCTGACTCCCCTCCCTGGCCATGTTCTATCTTTTTTCCCTTTTACTGTTTTTATCGCCTTTTAGGTTTGTTTAATCCCTTTTACAATCCACCCTTTTACACTCTGGCGGTTGAACGCTTTTAAATAGCATGTGGTCTTGCTTGTACTGCTTCACAGGTGGGATATTTCCTCTCTTGAGTTTGCCCATTTACTGACTTCCCTCCTTGTGTTTTTATCAGTGACGACACAACTGCACTTTTTTTTTTAGCCTTTTACTTTTTACCTTTATCGTTTTTGACTCTTCTGAGCTGTCCCTCTGTCGGAACTGACCGTCTTTGTAACAAGGGACTGATGACCTTGCTGTTTGGTCCCTTCAACCCAAATCAACCAACCAACCCTACTCTTTCTCTCTCTCCCTACTCTTTCTCTCTCTCCCTACTCTTTCTCTCTCTCCCTACTCTTTCTCTCTCTCCCTACTCTTTCTCTCTCTCCCTACTCTTTCTCTCTCTCCCTACTCTTTCTCTCTCTCCCTACTCTTTCTCTCTCTCCCTACTCTTTCTCTCTCTCCCTACTCTTTCTCTCTCTCCCTACTCTTTCTCTCTCTCCCTACTCTTTCTCTCTCTCCCTACTCTTTCTCTCTCTCCCTACTCTTTCTCTCTCTCCCTACTCTTTCTCTCTCTCCCTACTCTTTCTCTCTCTCCCTACTCTTTCTCTCTCTCCCTACTCTTTCTCTCTCTCCCTACTCTTTCTCTCTCTCCCTACTCTTTCTCTCTCTCCCTACTCTTTCTCTCTCTCCCTACTCTTTATCTCTCTCCCTACTCTTTATCTCTCTCCCTACTCTTTATCTCTCTCCCTACTCTTTATCTCTCTCCCTACTCTTTCTCTCTCTCCCTACTCTTTCTCTCTCTCCCTACTCTTTCTCTCTCTCCCTACTCTTTCTCTCTCTCCCTACTCTTTCTCTCTCTCCCTACTCTTTCTCTCTCTCCCTACTCTTTCTCTCTCTCCCTACTCTTTCTCTCTCTCCCTACTCTTTCTCTCTCTCCCTACTCTTTCTCTCTCTCCCTACTCTTTCTCTCTCTCCCTACTCTTTCTCTCTCTCCCTACTCTTTCTCTCTCTCCCTACTCTTTCTCTCTCTCCCTACTCTTTCTCTCTCTCCCTACTCTTTCTCTCTCTCCCTACTCTTTCTCTCTCTCCCTACTCTTTCTCTCTCTCCCTACTCTTTCTCTCTCTCCCTACTCTTTCTCTCTCTCCCTACTCTTTCTCTCTCTCCCTACTCTTTCTCTCTCTCCCTACTCTTTCTCTCTCTCCCTACTCTTTCTCTCTCTCCCTACTCTTTCTCTCTCTCCCTACTCTTTCTCTCTCTCCCTACTCTTTCTCTCTCTCCCTACTCTTTCTCTCTCTCCCTACTCTTTCTCTCTCTCCCTACTCTTTCTCTCTCTCCCTACTCTTTCTCTCTCTCCCTACTCTTTATCTCTCTCCCTACTCTTTATCTCTCTCCCTACTCTTTATCTCTCTCCCTACTCTTTATCTCTCTCCCTACTCTTTATCTCTCTCCCTACTCTTTCTCTCTCTCCCTACTCTTTCTCTCTCTCCCTACTCTTTCTCTCTCTCCCTACTCTTTCTCTCTCTCCCTACTCTTTCTCTCTCTCCCTACTCTTTCTCTCTCTCCCTACTCTTTCTCTCTCTCCCTACTCTTTCTCTCTCTCCCTACTCTTTCTCTCTCTCCCTACTCTTTCTCTCTCTCCCTACTCTTTCTCTCTCTCCCCCTACTCTTTCTCTCTCTCCCCCTACTCTTTCTCTCTCTCCCCCTACTCTTTCTCTCTCTCCCCCTACTCTTTCTCTCTCTCCCCCTACTCTTTCTCTCTCTCCCCCTACTCTTTCTCTCTCTCTCCCTACTCTTTCTCTCTCTCTCCCTACTCTTTCTGTCTCTCTCCCTACTCTTTCTCTCTCTCTCCCTACTCTTTCTCTCTCTCTCTCCCTACTCTTTCTCTCTCTCTCTCCCTACTCTTTCTCTCTCTCTCTCTCTCCCTACTCTTTCTCTCTCTCTCTCTCTCCCTACTCTTTCTCTCTCTCTCTCTCTCCCTACTCTTTCTCTCTCTCTCCCTACTCTTTCTCTCTCTCTCCCTACTCTTTCTCTCTCTCTCCCTACTCTTTCTCTCTCTCTCCCTACTCTTTCTCTCTCTCTCCCTACTCTTTGTCTCTCTCTCCCCTACTCTTTGTCTCTCTCCCCCTACTCTTTGTCTCTCTCCCCCTACTCTTTGTCTCTCTCCCCCTACTCTTTGTCTCTCTCCCCCTACTCTTTGTCTCTCTCCCCCTACTCTTTGTCTCTCTCCCCCTACTCTTTGTCTCTCTCCCCCTACTCTTTGTCTCTCTCCCCCTACTCTTTGTCTCTCTCCCCCTACTCTTTGTCTCTCTCCCCCTACTCTTTGTCTCTCTCCCCCTACTCTTTGTCTCTCTCCCCCTACTCTTTGTCTCTCTCCCCCTACTCTTTGTCTCTCTCCCCCTACTCTTTGTCTCTCTCCCCCTACTCTTTGTCTCTCTCCCCCTACTCTTTGTCTCTCTCCCCCTACTCTTTGTCTCTCTCCCCCTACTCTTTGTCTCTCTCCCCCTACTCTTTGTCTCTCTCCCCCTACTCTTTGTCTCTCTCCCCCTACTCTTTGTCTCTCTCCCCCTACTCTTTGTCTCTCTCCCCCTACTCTTTGTCTCTCTCCCCCTACTCTTTGTCTCTCTCCCCCTACTCTTTGTCTCTCTCCCCCTACTCTTTGTCTCTCTCCCCCTACTCTTTGTCTCTCTCCCCCTACTCTTTGTCTCTCTCCCCCTACTCTTTGTCTCTCTCCCCCTACTCTTTGTCTCTCTCCCCCTACTCTTTGTCTCTCTCCCCCTACTCTTTGTCTCTCTCCCCCTACTCTTTGTCTCTCTCCCCCTACTCTTTGTCTCTCTCCCCCTACTCTTTGTCTCTCTCCCCCTACTCTTTGTCTCTCTCCCCCTACTCTTTGTCTCTCTCCCCCTACTCTTTGTCTCTCTCCCCCTACTCTTTGTCTCTCTCCCCCTACTCTTTGTCTCTCTCCCCCTACTCTTTGTCTCTCTCCCCCTACTCTTTGTCTCTCTCCCCCTACTCTTTGTCTCTCTCCCCCTACTCTTTGTCTCTCTCCCCCTACTCTTTGTCTCTCTCCCCCTACTCTTTGTCTCTCTCCCCCTACTCTTTGTCTCTCTCCCCCTACTCTTTGTCTCTCTCCCCCTACTCTTTGTCTCTCTCCCCCTACTCTTTGTCTCTCTCCCCCTACTCTTTGTCTCTCTCCCCCTACTCTTTGTCTCTCTCCCCCTACTCTTTGTCTCTCTCCCCCTACTCTTTGTCTCTCTCCCCCTACTCTTTGTCTCTCTCCCCCTACTCTTTGTCTCTCTCCCCCTACTCTTTGTCTCTCTCCCCCTACTCTTTGTCTCTCTCCCCCTACTCTTTGTCTCTCTCCCCCTACTCTTTGTCTCTCTCCCCCTACTCTTTGTCTCTCTCCCCCTACTCTTTGTCTCTCTCCCCCTACTCTTTGTCTCTCTCCCCCTACTCTTTGTCTCTCTCCCCCTACTCTTTGTCTCTCTCCCCCTACTCTTTGTCTCTCTCCCCCTACTCTTTGTCTCTCTCCCCCTACTCTTTGTCTCTCTCCCCCTACTCTTTGTCTCTCTCCCCCTACTCTTTGTCTCTCTCCCCCTACTCTTTGTCTCTCTCCCCCTACTCTTTGTCTCTCTCCCCCTACTCTTTGTCTCTCTCCCCCTACTCTTTGTCTCTCTCCCCCTACTCTTTGTCTCTCTCCCCCTACTCTTTGTCTCTCTCCCCCTACTCTTTGTCTCTCTCCCCCTACTCTTTGTCTCTCTCCCCCTACTCTTTGTCTCTCTCCCCCTACTCTTTGTCTCTCTCCCCCTACTCTTTGTCTCTCTCCCCCTACTCTTTGTCTCTCTCCCCCTACTCTTTGTCTCTCTCCCCCTACTCTTTGTCTCTCTCCCCCTACTCTTTGTCTCTCTCCCCCTACTCTTTGTCTCTCTCCCCCTACTCTTTGTCTCTCTCCCCCTACTCTTTGTCTCTCTCCCCCTACTCTTTGTCTCTCTCTCTCCCCCTACTCTTTGTCTCTCTCTCTCCCCCTACTCTTTGTCTCTCTCTCTCCCCCTACTCTTTGTCTCTCTCTCTCCCCCTACTCTTTGTCTCTCTCTCTCCCCCTACTCTTTGTCTCTCTCTCTCCCCCTACTCTTTGTCTCTCTCTCTCCCCCTACTCTTTGTCTCTCTCTCTCTCCCTACTCTTTGTCTCTCTCTCTCTCCCTACTCTTTGTCTCTCTCTCTCTCCCTACTCTTTGTCTCTCTCTCTCTCCCTACTCTTTGTCTCTCTCTCTCTCCCTACTCTTTGTCTCTCTCTCTCTCCCTACTCTTTGTCTCTCTCTCTCTCCCTACTCTTTGTCTCTCTCTCTCTCCCTACTCTTTGTCTCTCTCTCTCTCCCTACTCTTTGTCTCTCTCTCTCTCCCTACTCTTTGTCTCTCTCTCTCTCCCTACTCTTTGTCTCTCTCTCTCTCCCTACTCTTTGTCTCTCTCTCTCTCCCCCTACTCTTTGTCTCTCTCTCTCTCCCCCTACTCTTTGTCTCTCTCTCTCCCCCTACTCTTTGTCTCTCTCTCTCCCCCTACTCTTTGTCTCTCTCTCTCCCCCTACTCTTTGTCTCTCTCTCTCCCCCTACTCTTTGTCTCTCTCTCTCCCCCTACTCTTTGTCTCTCTCTCTCCCCCTACTCTTTGTCTCTCTCTCTCCCCCTACTCTTTGTCTCTCTCTCTCCCCCTACTCTTTGTCTCTCTCTCTCCCCCTACTCTTTGTCTCTCTCTCTCCCCCTACTCTTTGTCTCTCTCTCTCTCCCCCTACTCTTTGTCTCTCTCTCTCTCCCCCTACTCTTTGTCTCTCTCTCTCTCCCCCTACTCTTTGTCTCTCTCTCTCTCCCCCTACTCTTTGTCTCTCTCTCTCTCCCCCTACTCTTTGTCTCTCTCTCTCTCCCCCTACTCTTTGTCTCTCTCTCTCTCCCCCTACTCTTTGTCTCTCTCTCTCTCCCCCTACTCTTTGTCTCTCTCTCTCTCCCCCTACTCTTTGTCTCTCTCTCTCTCCCCCTACTCTTTGTCTCTCTCTCTCTCCCCCTACTCTTTGTCTCTCTCTCTCTCCCCCTACTCTTTGTCTCTCTCTCTCTCCCCCTACTCTTTGTCTCTCTCTCTCTCCCCCTACTCTTTTTCTCTCTCTCTCCCCCTACTCTTTCTCTCTCTCTCTCCCCCTACTCTTTCTCTCTCTCTCTCTCTCTCTCCCTCCCTACTCTTTCTCTCTCTCTCTCTCCCTCCCTACTCTTTCTCTCTCTCTCTCTCCCTCCCTACTCTTTCTCTCTCTCTCTCCCCCCCTACTCTTTCTCTCTCTCATATTGTTAAACTTGGTTAGTGATTCCTGTTACTTTCTCTTGACCTGCAGCAAGACTTTGCTGTGCCAGAATTTTACATAATTGGTAAGAGTGGATAAACCGCTACCAGAATGTAATAGTCTCCCTTGCATTTCGTGTGTTTTATAGTCGATATACGCGATGCAGCTTATTTTCTTCTCAAAGCAGGAGTGTTTTATTCAGGATTGCTATACATAATTGCGTGCAAAACCCTGTTATACAACAATTTTGGTTTAAAGCGACAGTCTTGCGCCACCTTACCAAGAGGGTCTGGATACCGCATGGTATCATTGTACTGGTAGACTTGGGAACCGATATCTTGCTGCATAAATAACCTCCCCATCGTCGAGGTACTGTTGCCCGTGAGGGAAAAAACTATGCAAGTCGGAAAGTACGGCCTTTCGTTTGGCAGTGATGAATCCAGCGGGCACACACAGAGTACCCCAGGTGGTGAAAGTGTGTGTCAGCATTACCAACAGAGACGTCTACTGAGCAGCGAGGTGTCAGACGACCACCTCGACTGTGGCTTCACGTTCCAACATAGCAGGGGTCATAGCCGTTTGCGGTCGGCCAGCACGCCGGAGATCGGACAGGTATGCGCGACTTTTTCGATTATGGCAGACGCCTTGCCCAATGACCCATCGCGCTTTTGTTTGCTGCCAGGTTTTTCGTAGAAATTTGAGGAGTCTGTGAATATCAGCGACTTTCTGGTTTTCCACCAAAAGAAACTCTGGCCCTCTGTGGTTGGAACGCATTTGCGTTACAGACTCCATTTTGTAGGCTACGTGTAGTGCCGCCACACGTTGGAATTACATGAAACTACAGCGGCTGAAGTAGGAATAGTCCACCATCTCCCACAACAAATTGCGCATATTTCCAACCGAAATTGGCCGAGAAAAAAGTGTCGCAATACTGGAACGCCCCTCGTATTTGAATTTTATCAGATCTGTAGGTTTCCTGGCTGTAGAATTTTCTTGTAGCCACATTTCTAAAGTTTCATTTAGAAACCAGGATCGTCTGCTAAAAGAGACGGGGTTGTGTCCCACCATGACAAGGCAGCAGAAGGTTGGCAGGTGATACTAATTAGTCTAGCTAACTGGGAATCAGAGGTAGATATTCGAGTTAACTGAACCATTTCATTTAAATCATCATTAGCTAGGTCTACAAACCGACTCCTTATTCAACACCTCCAAAATATCAAATCAGAAAACGTGCTACCTAAAGCTGTAAAGGTTTTTGTGGCCGCTGCCCGCGGGTGCTAGTATGTTAGGTAATGCGGAAAATTAGCGGTTGCTAAGACATTGACGGTAGGCTGCGTAAGAGATGGAGTGGAAGTGAACGTATTTGAGTAATAAAGTATGCTACGAATTACCGTCTTTGTATTCACTCAGCTAGGGTGGGTAACCACAACGCTAATGAGGTCGCAGAAAGTACCTGTGAAAGATGACGCGGCGTCGAATGACGCTGCAAATTTCACTCATTTAATTCTTTTGTATGTGTATTTGATTAGTAATATGTCGTCCCACGCGATGCGTATCAGTGAAAACGTCTAGGGTTTGATTTGAAACTAACCACAGTGAAAGTACTCACCACATGGTGTAGACTACTGTGGCTCAAACTGATAACGACAGACACGCTACACAATGCTACGTCTGCTGTCTGAGAAGGCTGCGACTATATCTGGAGGTGACTCAGGCGCTGGGTGCGGCCTCATATGCACAGGAGATGCTTGCTAGCAGTACTGTATCTCGCGAAGGCCTTAACTGCGAAATTTACAGCGATTTCAAGCGTTATTCTCACTCCTCCACCCTTTGGGATATGTGGTTGTGAGCAGATCCTGTATTCGTCATGGATCTGCACCGAGCATTCGTTCCACTGTGCACAGTAAAAAAGTTACGAAACCTATGTATGTATTCGTGTGTCATTGCATATGCGAGCGAACCGCAAAGTAAATCCAAGGAATTTATCGGGACATTCGATGCAATTGAGAAACGGACAGATAACATCCTCATTCACGTTACAGAGTTCCCCCGTCACTGTGATACAAACTGTAATGGAACGCTGGAATCAGTTGGAAGAGTAAACCGCACTAGCCTATTGGGCCAGCCTGTGTGTGTAACGAAACCAGCTAGTCGCATTTCGATGTCAGCTTTGAAGTGGCCACGTCGCTGTCAATTCAACATGTCAAAAATAAATGGTCGTATGGCGTTTTTCAAAGTTTATCAGCAGTCTACGTCGTGTTGATACCGTAGCCTAGATTTCTCAAAATTATTACTTAAACATTAGGGTGTAGCTCGAAGTTAACAATATTTTGGTTGTTGCTGTGATCTTCAGTCTGAAAATACAGCTCCCAACGATTCAGTGAAGCTGCATGCACTCGGGAAATGTAACGAGTGTAGATCAATTTGGGTTCCGGATTAACGCTGCAAAACGTGAGGCTATACTGACCGTACCACTTACCTTGAAAGATAGTTCAACGAAAGGCAACTTTCGCTTACAGCGTTTGTAGATTTGGTGAAAGATTCCGTAATGTTGACGACAATACGCTCTTTGAAATTCTGAATTTGGAAGAGATAAAATACATTAAGCGGGACGTTATTTACAGCTTGTACAGAAACCAGACGGCAGTTACCAAGAGTCTAAGGGCAGGAAATGGTAGCAGTGACTGAGAAGAGACTAAGGCAGGCTTACTGCCTATCTCCAATGTCATTCAGTATGTACACTGAGCAAGCTGTGAAAGAAAGAAAGGGGAGATGTGGAAAGGTAATTAAAGCTAAGGAAGAAGACAGAAAACTTTGTGGTTTGCTGGTGACACTGTCGTTCTGTCAGAACTCCAAAGGACTTGGAAGAGCAGTTCAACGGAATGGACAGTGTCTTGATACTAGTACTCGTATATAAGATCAATATTAAGCAAAACGACAGTAATCTCAGTCGAATTAAATGAGGCGATGGCGAGGAAATTTCCTTAGAGAATTAGGTATTAAATGTAGTAGATAAGTTTTGTTATTTGGGCAATAAAATAACTTAAGATAGTCGAAGTAGAGAGGATATAAAATACAGAATTGCAATGGCAAGAAAGTATCTCATGCTCATTCATTTAGATGTCAGGGTGCAGGTTCCGCACAGGATACGTTGGACAATGCGTAGTGAGCAGTTTCCGTCCTAAACGCGGGGCGATCACATTCGCTTATGCGGAAGGGGCATCGTCTACCTGCTTTCGGTGGGACAGCGAAACACTGTCAGAATCGAGGCTCACGCCCTGCTTTTCTCCTCAAATGATTTTGCAGCAACATATTTGCTACAAAAGTTTATTTTTGCGTTACTTACAGCTTTATATGTCAGCTTCGTGATGTGTCCGTTTCGTTAATGGTCCGTTATCGTGTTATTTGCACTTAAGACAATGCTTGAAAGTTGAGAAAGAATGCGATGAAAAAATCTCCTATGATTTTGTGTTTGGTACATCTTACGTAATATGTTGCTACACATGAAATTTAACTAACATACTGAATTTTTCATTGGACTTGAATGGAAGTCTCTACCTGTCACAAATCTCAAGAAAATTGGTCTGATAAAGCAAACTCAATTGCGATCAGGTGCGCCAACAGTAACGCCACAATAAAATATTCGTAACATCCGTCATATTTCGTAAATTTTTCAGATATCGAAATGATATTTTGGCAAATAACACGCAAAGAGGAGTATTTTGCCATACGGTTACTATGAAAAAAAATCATTATTTACCGTGTTATTCCCCTAATTATCAACTTTTTCGATGAAAGAATATGTTTAACGGCCGTCGGTAGCTGGTGAATAGAGCAATGCTGTGGGTTTTGGAAAAACATAAGTGAAGACATTAAAAGTTTATTTTAGTACCGAGGATGTGCTTCGTCATAAGCCATTGGCAGTACTTTCCCTCAGTTCTCATTTAATAAACCACTGTTTCAGAACCCTGTCGCAGTTGCGTCTGCACAGCATGTTAATGAGTTGACATTGTGCAAACGCCACTGTGTTTTTGGGCAAAACACGGAAACTTCAACGTCGGAATAGGAGAAATGTAGATTTTACTCAAAATGCGCCACTTATTTGTACGTTACAAATGGTTAACAAGCCAGGTAAAAATAAATCGTTGCTTTTTCAGAGGAGTTCTTTTTAGATACTAACCAAAGCAGAGGTCCTTTTGAACGGTCACCATGCAAGTGTGGTTTTGGAGGGGCTCCGCTTAATGTTTATAAACGTTACAGCAGGCTTCAGTTTAGAATCGCACTCCCCCCTCCAGAAATGGACATTCCCCCGTAACAACCACCGCTACTGCTCTCCCAACACGTTCCCTGCCAACGGCGCATCTACCTGCCATGTTTTCCTGCGCGCACTCCACGAGGCATTCTCAAATTCATTAGTAGTTAGATCGCATATGTTGGCAGCTGTGCCAACGACGACGACCTCTGCCGACAACTACCGTATTTCCAAATTGTAGCGGCGAAAACGTGTTCACTTGATTTTTGTTTGTTTGAGCGGTTAGATCGCGTGCTGCAACTATACATTGTACCATTTTTAAGCTTGTGAATTTTATTCAACGTGGTTAGTTTTTTCAAATAAACAAAAATGCATGATAAGTGTAACAGAGTATTTCAAACGTGAAACTTCCTGACAGATTAAAACTGTGTGCCGGACCTAGACTCGAACTCGGGACCTTTGCCTTTCGCCGGTAAGTGCTCTACCATCTGAGCTACCCAAGCATGACTCACGACCGCCCTCACAGCTTCCTTTCAGCCAGTACCTCACTCCTACCTTCCACTCCTCCAGAGTGAAAACCTCATTCTGGAAAAATCCCCCAGGGTGTGGCTAAGTCATGTCTCCGCAATATCCTTTCTTCCAGGAGTACTAGATCTTAAAGTTAAGCAGAAGAACTTGTAAAGTTTTGAAGGTAGGAGACGAGTTACTGGCAGAATTGAAGCTGTGAGGGCGTGTCGTGAGTCGTGCTTGGGTAGCTCAAATGGTAGAGCACTTTCCCGCGCAAGACAAAGGTCCCGAGTTCGAGTCTCGGTCCGGCACACAGTTTTAATCTGTCACAAAGTTTCTTTTTCAAACTTGTTCGAGTCATAAATATGGCGTGGTCAATAGAGGCAGTAAAGGGATGTGTGTTTTACGTTCTGGAGCGGTGATTTGTAGATCTGTAAAACTCCACTATGAAACAAATCAGAAATGAGGGGTGGTGGCACGACCCCACGACGCCTGGACAGCGTTTCATCACAACACTCCTCGAACGCCTGACGAGTCGTGCAGTTTCTGAAACGCTCGTGTTGAACCTCCGGGCCATCATCTGCCCTTGGTCACTCAGATAGATCGCGCGCCTTCCCCATTCTACACACGGGCAGCACGCCCACCGGTACTGCAAGCACTGTGCGTGTCTCTGATCAGCAATCATTCCTCGCCAGTTGACGCTGCTGTTCCCTGGACGGTTTCTCGATAGCAGGTCTGTGTTCATAGTGTTCTGGCTGAAAAGCGTAGACATTACTTTTAAATGTATGTCTGCATACACTATTCGTCTCCTGTTCGTCTAGTGCTACACGCCGTTCATTCATTTCTTAAAAAAAAAAAAAAAAAAAAAAACAGTTTCACAGCTTTGTCCATGTGTTCTTTCTCTTGTGAAGCAGTCGCCATTCTGCCATGAAAGTTAGTTCAGTACAAATGACTGTCCTATGGAGCGTTAATTTCCTACTTCACGCTGGCGGCGAGAAGACGCAACATCCATAGAGGCGAAGGGGCGTCTTTCACTACAGGAACTGCAATTGCCTCATGTTTACGGGCGCCTTTAGAGGTTGCATGATTAAAGGAAGAGTTAGCTTGTGAATACCCACACGGTGACATGGAAATGCGTCGCTCGACAAAATGTGCCGGGGTGTCGCTTTTTTTCGTAGTGAGAGGGAGACGGCTTGTCTCCTTCAACTAGAGAACATTTCGCTTTTGGTTTGAAGTGGATTCCATTATCCGCAATGGCGGGACCGGAAATGGAACTCGCCCGACTGTGCCAGAAAATATCATACGCTGAACTTCAGATTCGTTGCTTTTTGTTAATAATCGGTGTTTTGATCAGTTCTCTGCCACTGTATGAAGTTCTACATCTCGATAGGTATAGGGGGCAGTCATATCAAAACGAGACAGACGGAAAAATAAAAGTAAACCGTCAATTATTTGAACAGTAATGACCGTAACTGTCACTACACTTACGTCACTGTGAGACTATACGGTCAGTGCCTTGACGGAAAAATGTTTCCGGTTGCCAAAAAATGTTCAAATGTGTATGAAGTCTTATGGGACTTCAGTGCTGAGGTCATCAGCCCCTAAGCTTACACACTACTTAACCTAAATTACCCTAACAACAAACACACACACACACACACACACACACACACACACACACACACACACACACACACACACATGTCCGAGGACGGACTCGAACCTCCGCCGGGAGCAGCCGCAAAGTCCATGGCTGCAGCGCCTCGGACCGCTCGGTTAATCCCGCACGGCTTCCGGTTGCCCACGGAACCATGATTGTACCCTGGCGTGCACCACTTCGAAGCAAATCGCTGTTCACCCATGTCATTCTCTAGGACTCTAAAAGCATGGAAACAGCGTAGACAGAGAGGGGACGATGTGTAAGGGCTCCCCAGCGAAACTTTTGCAGTGTACTCCAAACCACATTGGCAACATGTCGGCGGGCATTGTAGGCAGGTTCTTTCGACTACGCTGCGTAACCTTAGCTGTGCAGCTCTTAAGCTTTCTACAAACAGCTTTGGTGCCCCCATGCGATTTCCATTTTTCTTTGGAGCCCTGATGAAAGACAACCGTCGCCCCAAATTGCTTTGGGCGAAGAAGTGCCCGCCTGGATGCAATCATGGTTTCGTAAGCAACCCCAAACATTTTTCCATTAAGGCACTGAGCGTCATGTCACGCAGTTGGATAACTGTGTTATGTTATGGCCGTTACTTTTGAAACAATAAATAGTTTACTTTTTATGTGTATCGTTTCCATTTGACTGCCGCTTATAGCGTACATAAGAGTTCTGCAACATTACCAGATTGATTGTAAATGCGTCTTTGTTCATAGTCTACTTAGATTTATATCCTATTATCGACCGTTCCAGACAAGACGGACTACTTATTTTTTATTTCAGTCTATAGTTGCATTTGTGTTAATAACGATTACCGGTTTCGTTCAGTTTCAGAACATCTTTAAATCTTTTACAGTTGCGGAACAACCTGTTAGTTGTGTGTGCTGTGCCCAGCCTCTATAGGTCTATGTACAGAGAGTAGAAATAAATAATTTTGAGAGCAAAAAGCAGGAAAAAGCTTTGTTACCTGGAGCAGAAACCTACCTACAGTATATCGTCAGCACAATCTAAAAGACAAGTAAAAAGAATGCTGCCGACAGAAAATGAGTGTGTCGATAACATTTGAGTTAGCTGAGTACAGTAGGAGCCAGATACAAAACAAGTTACGCAGGGGAAAGGGGGACTTGCAAATAATGCAATGGTATACTGTATTACATACTGTACCGTATTTGTGTGTAAAAAGGAAACGTGGGCGATGAACAGTTTAGTCAAGAACAGAATAGTCGTTTGAAGTATGGTGCAACAGAAGGATGCAGGAGATGACCAGATTGCGTAACTGTTAAAGACGTAGTATAGAAATTTGTGGCACAACTTGACTATAAGAAGGGATTGGTTGCTAGGACATGTTCCGACATATCAGTGGATAACGAGTTCAATATTGGTGGTAAGTGTGGGGTTAAAAACCATAGGGGCACCAGGAGACGAATACAGTAAGCTGATCCAGGAGGGTGTAGACAGCAGTAGTTACTCGGTAGTGAAGAGAGTTGCACAGGCTAGAGTAGCATTGAGCGCAACACCAAACCAGTTTTTGGACTTAACACAACAACAAAACAGTTGCAAAATAAAATACTGTATTGCACTGTAGTATATAAAACCTACAAAATTGAACTAGTAGGTTCATTTTTAACGTTTTTTTGCATGTATTGTTCTATGTTCATCAGATGCAACAACTGAATACGGTGTGGTTCACATTCTCTGCATCCATAACATCTGCGTTTATTCACAGGTAATGAGAACGTCTCCTCAGTCGCCTTATTCTTTCTCTTTGACGGCTTTGTTACTCTTTCCATACAGCAACTATGTCATCTATGAAGTTACTTCGTTGATTTGGTCAGTGTTAATCGTGAGACGTGTGTTAAAGTTCCTGTATATTGATTAGTCATACCAAATATCATGTTTATTTAAACTCATTCCTACCGATTACTATTTTTTTTTTCCAGTGCCTGAAGGATGCAAGAGTCATTGACACTAGAGAAATGCTGCTTCCAGAATGTAACAAGATTTTTGCACCGCTTTATTTCCGAATTAGCGGTATATTGGGCTTTTAGTGCAATTAGCGGCAGCTTGTTGCTGCATTTTTTCGAGCAAGAGGAAGCCATCCGTATATTAGCGAGTAACGCATTACAGGAGATTTCTTCGCTGTTGTGTACCTCTTCGGGAAGACGTGGCGTGCGCGGCTTGTCCGCTTTGAGGAGCGCGGCAGATAACGAGTCTCCTTCGGGCGACCTTGAGAGCCGCCGTCACTCAGTGTGGGCCGGGTTGCGTGCAGCTGGTGAGTGAGTGGGTTGAACGAACTTCCGGTTGGTGCAGGGGCCGCCAAGGACGCCCCGGGCCGGGCGCCGAGCTGTCTGCCCGCGGGCGTACTGCTTGATTCGACGTGATGGGTCACCACGGTTCCTAGCAAAGAGAAGACAGCTTGTCATTGTTAACCATCAGACTTAACAATAACTTAGGACATAGCCGAAAGGCATATTACAGTATTATTATTGTAATGTTTTTTCGGCTCACCTAAAGATGACTGACAGTTGTCCAACCGAAGAAATCTTTATGAACAGTATTATTATTGTCCGCAGTACATACAAACTACCTACTAGACAACTTCTGGAACGTTATGAGGATATCTGCAGAAGATTCTGCTGTGTAAGGAGTCAAATGAAAACTGATCACCGACCATAACGGAATCGTGGAATGGTTCCAATCAAAAATAACCACCACACAGATTAAGTCATATATGCTACTGGCATCCACAGCCGCAATCAGGTCTCGCACTTCTTCGTCCGACTAAACCCGACATCCACGCATGTCTTACTTAGGTCGCCAAAGACATGAAACACACAAGGTGTAAGATCCAGGTTTTACGGATAATGTTGCAGTGTTTCCCCAACCAAATCGCTGAAGCATAACTTCCGTTCGGTTGGCAGTGTGGAGGCGGGCGCTATCATGCAACAGGATGATTCCGTCAGACATCATTCCTGCGGGTTTTGACTTCGTGCCGCGTCGGAGTATTCTGCAAAGTATACTCAGTGCTGCTGCACACAAGGAGCTCTAAGGTCAGAGGGCACCTACAAAAGATCATCATGATGACCTTACCAGAACTTGTGCGGGTAGCTTTGGAGTGTTGTTGGCTAGGAAAATGTGGGATGATTCCATTGTTGGCTTTGCGGTTTGCTCTCGGGATGTCGCAATGCTGCCGGACGGAATCATGCTGTAGCACGATAACGCCTGCCCGCACACTGCCAATCTGACGAAGGCTGTGCTTCAGCGATTTAGTTGGAAAACACTGCAACGTCATCCGTACTGCTATGATCTTTCACCAGTGATGTTTCACCAGCTTTAATTTGACTTCCCCTACGTATAGACAAGTCGCAAACGTTAGAAAACTGCCTTGAAATGCAGGACGACCTATTGAAGGTCCGCACTGTGTGAAAAGCCGACAATAAACTTAGCCTGAAACGTGTTTTAAGCTTGTTCCGGGCTATTGTGTGAGATCACGAAACATATTTCGAAGCACGGAAGCAGCTATCCGTGGCAGTGTCGGTACACATGAAAGGAAGCTACGCTTCAGGCCAGCTACCATGTGCCAACGCTGCACGGTAGCAGCGTATGTTAGTACGTCGCGTTGTATCGGCTATAATAAGAGTTTCTAGGTGGTGTTTGCGCGCCGGCATGAGTGGCCGAGCGGTTCTAGGCGCTTCAGTCTGGAACCGCGAGACCACCACCGTCGCACGTTCGAATCCTGCCTCGGGCATGGATGTGTGTGATGTCCTTAGTTTAGTTAGGTTTAGGTAGTTCTACGTTCTAGGGGACTGATGACCTCCGCTGTTAAGTCCCATAGTGCTAAGAGCCATTAGAACCACTTTTTGTTTCCGCTTGCTGCATTTTTTCCTGAAAGAAAGGGAATGGACGAGGCAGCAGTGTCGAGTTGTTGTCGCTTCGCGTACCAGGGTGAAGGCTGAGATTGGAAACTGTGAAGCAAGCAGAAAAAGAATAGCAAAAAATATCAAGACACTCTGCAGAGACTTGATGCCACGTTTCTTACTGAGAAGAACTGCTTGGAAAAGATAATGTCGCTTGTAGTAGTTTTCTTCGAAGTGCGATATAAATACTCAAGGCTTTGAAATTAATCTTCGGTTGTCTGAAACGAAGACGAAAAGCAGGTCTTCTAGTCACTGTAATTCCTTTCATGAACTTTGCCTTCTTTTGAAACAAATAGTACTTGCCAGAAATTAGAAAATAGGTGGACGTCTGCCAGAAATTATAAAAAGCAGAGCCATATTCTGCTCAAACAGAAAGTTGCTTCCACAGTTCTCGTATAGTAAGCTTTTGTTCACTAACGATGGCTGCGTCTTTTCTTTGCGTAACCCTTAGAGTAGTAATAATGCAGCACCAAATATAAGTAGTTTGCTCATCCCTAGACATAATGTAGCAAATGGAACGAAAACAGTAGGACAGACAGCGCTGTAGACGATGCGAACAGGCTACGAGAAATGTTTGCCGCCGCCACAGGCAGAGACAAGAAGCAAAGAAACATGTTGCGAAAAACCGCACGAAAATTGCTTCCAGTGGCAGTGTGTACGGAACTTAAGGATTGGCGGTTGACCTGCAACAGAAACAAATGTAACGCATTGCTGACAAGCAGGCGAAAACGGCCGTTATTGTGTTAAATTGTTGCAGCGCTATCACTGAAAGGGGTCACACAAAATATCTGAGAGTACGCGTATGCAGCGGTTTGCAGTTGAAACGACCACATGAAACGAATCGCAGGAAGGGCAGATGTTAAACGGACAGTGAGATTCATTGTACCGTCAAGAAGTGTGCTGTAGCCACGAAGGAGATAACTTACAAAGCCGCCGTTCTGCCTATTTGCCAGGCGGACGCAGCAAACGCTGCGTAGATACGAAAGTGTTTCTGAGCGCATGACGTCAGAGATGAACACTTACAGACCATATTTCCATAATTGGTACGTTGGAGGGTGTGTGGTTTCGTGGGTGTCGTCGTTGTTTTGTTAGTCTGGTGACTGGTTTGGAAGGTTTTTGCGTGTTTGCAAGCAATGCCTTGTTCTTATGCTATGGGCAGTAATTCTCAAAATCGCAACAATAAAAGAACTGAAGTGTTTCTTCATGCTTTCCTTTGCAACGCAAGTCTGCAAACGATTTAGCATTTCGAAATGCTGTAGAACAGAAGCTGTGATGTTGCTAATACTGGAATACATCCTCGTCGGTTTGGAGAAACAGATTTCTCGTAACACTTTATATTTACCGTGGAAACGAGCACTTAAGAGTGAGGCATTTCCATCGTGTAATTTGCCTTGTAGTAGCGGTAGTGACATCACACCACATTCGACGTAAGACAGGGAGGAATGTTTCAACAAGCATGGGCTAGAAGCAGCATAGAACTTTAGGAAAACTTCAGCCACCGAAGAATGCTGATAAATGTATGTTGACAGATGAAATTCTTTGTATTGCTTCAGATAGTCAGTTTAGATTTCCATCGCGGTATTACAGAGGAGAAACGCTCATTTTAGAAACTTGTGCGTGAAATTGCGAGCACGTAATAAAGATACTCAATCAACGAAACTGCGTCTGAAGAATATAATAAAAATGCACCTGTCTCTCCAGAATTTAATGGAATATTGAGCAAAATACTTCCACCCACTCAAATCAGAAGTTCGTTACAGGGGTCAAAACTGTGAGTCGAAGAAGACAGGCAAGTTGATTGTTTTCCTCTCCGTTAGCAGAAAAGAATTTTCTCGGGGAAAAACTGATATCCACAACCTGCAGTGCCAACCTTGCGATCTTGAATAAACAGCATTTTGAAACTTCCAGTCAGATTAAAACTGTACTGGACTGAGACTCGAACTCGGGACCTATGCCTTTCGCGGGCAAGTGCTCTACCAACTGAGCTACCCAAGCGCGACTCACGACCCGCCCCCACAGCTTTGATTCCGCCAGTACCTCGTCTCCTACATTCCAAAATTCACGGAAGTTTTCATATCACCGCACGATCCGCTGCAGAGTGAAAATCTCATTCTGGAAACAGCAGTTTGTTGCCATCCACGTATTTTGAAGAGCGTCTAAGACAGATTAGCTAATCCAAATGCTTTCTGCAAATAAGGTATTTGCGTAGTTTTTTGATTGAAAACGACAGTGTCCACCTATTAGCTTAAGTTCTCTTAAACTTGACTAATACAAAATGAAAATTAAAATTTTTTAGGACTCTTTGACTAATAAAAAGTACCCTCCGAGCCAACTTCAAAACTGCATGCTCATTTCGAATATTATCTTCGACAGAAAACTGCAGAAACAGACTATAGTGTGCACTTTTTAGATTTTTTGTTTAGATTCTATAGACTTTTTTAAAAAAATGAGCAGTGTATGGTTAAGAGTTGGGGAAGTTACCGAATGTAGCAGTAACAGTCTGGCAGTGGCATACTAGCAATTTACATTTCATCATTACAATGGAAATTAAAACAGACCACGGATTCATTGCTTGCATAAATGCGCGGCCACATGTTACGTTGTTCCCGTGGAAGAAGCTTTTCCTTAGTGGCGTCAGTCAGCCACCGGCAGCACACAACGCTTACAGCCCAATCTTGCTTTTTTGAGGGCCTCGATTCCACCGGTACTTCTGTATTGCTCGTTAATTAGCAACTCTTACCGAACAGGATTGGCAGATGAAATGGAAAAATCCATGGAAGAGCAGCGCCTTTCATCAAACGTTTCTTTCAATATGCGCGTACGAAGCAGCTCAACCAACCTCGGTAATAGATCCTCCAAAAGACATACTGTGCAACAAGGTTTGGTTCACTCTCAAATTAATGATCAAATACAGAGAGCGTGCATTCTTCCAGAATTAGCCAGTATATTCTTCCCTCTTATTGGCATTTCAAGGAAATACCACAAGGATAAAATTAGAAACATTGGAGCTCACATAAAGGTTTAGGAACACTCCTTCCCGAGCATCTTTCTCAAAGGGAACGGGAGAGGGTGGAAGTGGTAGCAGTGTACATTTCTCTCTGTGCCACACATCAGGTGGCGTGCGCAGTGTGACTGAAGATGTAGGTTGTATTCAGGTTGAAACTCAAGTCATCCAAAACGTAAGTCAGTTAACACTAATGCAAGAAATGGTTTTGCCAACCAAATCTACTTGCGTGCTATACCTGTGTAGAGACATGTTTATCTGCACTGAGCAAATGTATGGCACACACACTTACTGTAGCATTCTAATTTCCTTCGCGGTATTTAACAGAGGACGAGATTTAAGTGTATTCCCATTACGTGGGCATTTCTCCCTTCAGGGTGCATATAAATCAACACGAAATATAGGAATAAGTATAATTTTTTATCCTATCCTATCATTTCATGATCTGATTGTAAATTCGGTAATTTCCCTCGGGTCACAATAAAATTCCACCAATTATTCTTCCCATCTTCTCTCCGTACTTTCTGCTCCCAATAACCAATTACTTTCTCATCTCTTGCCATTGCGCTCCAAGTGATTCAGCATCCTACAGACTAAAATACAAAACTGGCCGCTGTTTCAACAAGTGAGGTTTGGTCTAATGAGCTTAGTATTTTCGCGGTGAGTACATAAAATGGCGATTTGAATCTTCCTCTGAACTTTCCATTATCAAGGATGCTCGCATATTTGGTGCCTATACGTCACGTTGTTGCTAACCTTATTCATTTTATTCAGTTTTAATTTCCCTCTAGAATATCTGCGGTCGCCGGACATCTCCGAAAGAACTCAAACCATATCCATATAAGTATATAGTTCTGGCGGTACCGGCCATGACCTTCTGTGCGGATGCACACACATCCCCCGAACTCTCACGGGACTTAGAAGTATGTCTTCCACGTGTAATGAGTGTGATGGGGTGGGACACTATGAATGTAGTGTGTGGACATAAAAGGTGAGAATGAGTCTCGCGGAAGGCGTGCGCGAGTTAGTCCCTGCAGTCGCACTGTCATGTGTGTCCTCGGTGGCTCACATGGATAGACACGTCCGAAAGAACAGACACCATATCCATATAAGTATAAAATGCCTTAAGGTCTTAAGTAAAATTAGTAAACGGTTCGAAGTCACCTGTTCAGTAACTTAGTGACCGTACTGGCACCGAAACGGAGGATAACAGAAGGCCGAAATACTGACTTCGGACTTCCGAAATAGTTTCACCGCGGAAGATAGTAAAACGGTCTTTAGTTACTATCATCGTACGAAAGTCGAAATGGCAGGTAGTGAGATAACAGATCTCAGGGTAGAAAAAAAGGTTACAATCGCTTACTAGTGGAAAGGCATCAGAACCAGATGAGATATCTGGTAGGGTAGACAAAATAACGCGAAAGAACTTGCTCCCGTTTATATCATCTTTCACGCCTCTTTGGCATTAAAATGTTTTGATTTTAGTGTAAGATGCTGGCGGCATTGTTGTGAAAAAGTTAAGGATATTTAATAGACTGTTCCTGTCGCGTATATTATGCACGCTGGTAAATGGGGCTAACAATACGCCGACGATAGTAAAGGTTGCTGCGTATGGACAAATATTAGTAAAAATTAGTAAAATTGTTTAATTAAGCTATCTGTACTCGCGGATGGTTCAAAGATAATCAGAAGTAGCATGAAACTGTTACTGTTATTGCCCCTTAAATTATTTGTTGCGAAGAGAGAGACGGAATAACCAACTACGCAGCGTATCTATCTGTAGTCAAGATAAATAATTTCATTGATGAAAATCTGGCTTCATTTTAGGTTAAGCATTTCCTTAACAGAAATAAATTTATTCGCAAACTCAGACATCGTGAAGCAAACACAAACCTTATTGCCTACTGCAGTTAAATCTATCCATGGAAATGGGTAAAAAATCTGATGAAATGAACTTTGGAAATATTAATGCTTCAAAATTAAGTATTCAAAAAATTTTGTTAACTTGAGGGTCAAGCCCAACATTTAATATTTTAATTACATTCCACGTAATGGCCGCCCGTGCGTCATTACGACAAAAGGCAGATGGGTAATCTTCCACAAAACTGAATTTATATAATTTTTACTTAAATATGCCCACAGAGAGGGAGAGATTTCGATTAAGAGCAGGACAAATTAAACTTCCCATCTGTTATTACATGAACTAAGTCCATCAAATACTTAGTGCGCAACAGTTAAGCGACTTAATTCTTAATCAGCAGAGACAAAAGTAGTATTCGGTCTTTGAACAACGTCTTTAATCTCATTGGCATAAGATGTCCATTGTTACAAAGAATGTCTTTACATTCTACTGTTAATCTTCGATACTAAAATACTTCGTATATGTACATTTTAACACAAAAATACAACATTACGAGTTGTTGGCTTACAGTTCTGTCGCATTAGCTATGGTTTTTATTAGTTGCAATATTTAGTTTTGTGCTTTCTTTAAACTACACATTTACACGTCTGGTCTAGGTTAAGTTTAATTTTATACGGATTTCCAGGTGACGTCAGACCTTCCAGCAACAATTTATGGTAGATCGCTAGAGCAACGGAAGCCTTAGGATAGTTACACAATTATAGGCCTGTTTCGTTGTCATCAATCTGTTACGGCATAATGGAACATGTATTATGCTGAGCTTTGACATCTATGGAGAAAGAACATCTCCTGTATAAATACACTCCTGGAAATGGAAAAAAGAACACATTGACACCGGTGTGTCAGACCCACCATACTTGCTCCGGACACTGCGAGAGGGCTGTACAAGCAATGATCACACGCACGGCACAGCGGACACACCAGGAACCGCGGTGTTGGCCGTCGAATGGCGCTAGCTGCGCAGCATTTGTGCATCGCCGCCGTCAGTGTCAGCCAGTTTGCCGTGGCATACGGAGCTCCATCGCAGTCTTTAACACTGGTAGCATGCCGCGACAGCGTAGACGTGAACCGTATGTGCAGTTGACGGACTTTGAGCGAGGGCGTATAGTGGGCATGCGGGAGGCCGGGTGGACGTACCGCCGAATTGCTCAACACGTGGGGCGTGAGGTCTCCACAGTACATCGATGTTGTCGCCAGTGGTCGGCGGAAGGTGCACGTGCCCGTCGACCTGGGACCGGACCGCAGCGACGCACGGATGCACGCCAAGACCGTAGGATCCTATGCAGTGCCGTAGGGGACCGCACCGCCACTTCCCAGCAAATTAGTGACACTGTTGCTCCTGGGGCATCGGCGAGGACCATTCGCAACCGTCTCCATGAAACTGGGCTACGGTCCCGCACACCGTTAGGCCGTCTTCCGCTCACGCCCCAACATCGTGCAGCCCGCCTCCAGTGGTGTCGCGACAGGCGTGAATGGAGGGACGAATGCAGACGTGTCGTCTTCAGCGATGAGAGTCGCTTCTGCCTTGGTGCCAATGATGGTCGTATGCGTGTTTGGCGCCGTGCAGGTGAGCGCCACAATCAGGACTGCATACGACCGAGGCACACAGGGCCAACACCCGGCATCATGGTGTGGGGAGCGATCTCCTACACTGACCGTACGTACACCTCTGGTGATCGTCGAGGGGACACTGAATAGTGCACGGTACATCCAAACCTTCATAGAACCCATCGTTCTACCATTCCTAGACCGGCAAGGGAACTTGCTGTTCCAACAGTACAATGCACGTCCGCATGAATCCCGTGCCACACAACGTGCTCTAGAAGGTGTAAGTCAACTACCCTGGCCAGCAAGATCTCCGGATCTGTCCCCCATTGAGGATGTTTGGGACTGGATGAAGCGTCGTCTCACGCGGTCTGCACGTCCAGCACGAACGCTGGTCCAACTGAGGCGCCAGGTGGAAATGGCATGGCAAGCCGTTCCACAGGACTACATCCAGCATCTGTACGATCGTCTCCATGGGAGAATAGCAGCCTGCATTGCTGCGAAAGGTGGATATACACTGTACTAGTGCCGACATTGTGCATGCTCCGTTGCCTGTGTCTATGTGCCTGTGGTTCTGTCAGTGTGATCATGTGATGTATCTGACCCCAGGAATGTGTCAATAAAGTTTCCCCTTCCTGGGACAATGAATTCACGGTGTTCTTATTTCAATTTCCAGGAGTGTATCAACATCGATCTCACAATCACATCGTGCGAAATTCGGTTCGCTTTCTTTCTCCATAAGATCCATAGCACAGGTTAATGCCTTGTTCCTCTGCTTCAGAAAGATACTTGAAGCCGCCCCGCAGTCCGCAGCTCGTGGTCGTGCGGTAGCGTTCTCGCTTCCCACGCCCGGGTTCCCGGGTTCGATTCCCGGCGGTATCAGGGATTTTCTCTGCCTCGTGGTGACTGGGTGTTGTGTGGTGTCCTTAGGTTAGTTAGGTTTAAGTAGTACTAAGTTCTAGGGGACTGATGATCTCAGATGTTAAGTCTCATAGTGCTCAGAGCCATTTGAGCCGTCCCGCACTGCCGTTAAATGAAAAAAGAAAAACAAACTAGCTTACCGAGTATCGGATCAGAATTTCGACTGATTTCAAGACTTCCTCGCAGATAGAATCGAACACGTCGCTCTCAACGGAACAAAATCGTTACATGTAAGAGTAATTTCCGGGTTGTCCGAAGGATGTGTGATAGGATGGTTACTCTTTACAGTCCAAATAAATGATGTACTAGAAAGCGTCGGATGCTCTTAAAGACGATTTGCAGATGTTACCGTTGTCTATGAGAAAGTAGTAACGCCAGAAGACGGTATCAATTTGCAGAATGACCTGTAGAGGATTTATGATTGGTGCAGGAGGAGGATATTAGTGTTTAACGTCCCGTCGACAACGAGGTCATGAGACCGAGCGCAAGCTCGGGTGAGGGAAGGATGTGGAAGGAAATCGTCCGTGCTCTTTCAAAGGATCCATCCCGGCATTTGCCTGAAGCGATTTAGGGAAATCACGGAAAACCTAAATCAGGATGGCCGGAGACTGGATTTAACCGTCGTCCTCCTGAATGCGAGTCCATTGTGCTAACCACTGCGCCACCTCGCTGGGTGATTGGTGCAGGATCAGGCCGTTTGACCCTCAACATAAATAAATGTAACATACAGCGCGTGCATAGGAAGAGAAATCCAGTGCTGTAAGGTTACACTAGTGATGACAAATTACTGGAAACAGTATACGAAGATAGCGTAAAATATCTGGAAGTAAGTGTCCAGTGTGACCTGAGGTGGAATGACCACATAAAACAAACGGTAGGGAAAGCAGATGCAAGACTGAGGTTCATTGGAAGAACCTCAAGGAAATGTAACTCATTCACGGTTAGTGAGTGATGCTAATCATTCTGGAAACCTTAAAAGGTAAGATTGACAGGGATAAGGAGAGTGGGGAGGGGGAGAGAATATCCAACGAAGGGCGGCGCGTTTCGTCAAGGAATTCTTTAATCGGCGCGAGGGCGTTACGTAAATGCTGAAATTCTAGTGGGAGGCGTAGCAAGAGAGGTGGTGTGCATCACAGAAGTTTACTATTGAAATTTCGAGATACACTCCTGGAAATGGAAAAAAGAACACTTTGACACCGGTGTGTCAGACCCACCATACTTGCTCCGGACACTGCGAGAGGACTGTACAAGCAATGATCACACGCACGGAACAGCGGACACACCAGGAACCGCGGTGTTGGCCGTCGAATGGCGCTAGCTGCGCAGCATTTGTGCACCGCCGCCGTCAGTGTCAGCCAGTTTTCCGTGGCATACGGAGCTCCATCGCAGTCTTTAACACTGGTAGCATGCCGCGACAGCGTGGACGTGAACCGTATGTGCAGTTGACGGACTTTGAGCGAGGGCGTATAGTGGGCATGCGGGAGGCCGGGTGGACGTACCGCCGAATTGCTCAACACGTGGGGCGTGAGGTCTCCACAGTACATCGATGTTGTCGCCAGTGGTCGGCGGAAGGTGCACGTGCCCGTCGACTTGGAACCGGACCGCAGCGACGCACGGATGCACGCCAAGACCGTAGGATCCTACGCAGTGCCGTAGGGGACCTCACCGCCACTTCCCAGCAAATTAGGGACCCTGTTGCTCCTGGGGTATCGGCGAGGACCATTCGCAACCGTCTCCATGAAGCTGGGCTACGGTCCCGAACACCGTTAGGCCGTCTTCCGCTCACGCCCCAACATCGTGCAGCCCGCCTCCAGTGGTGTCGCGACAGGCGTGAATGGAGGGACGAATGGAGACGTGTCGTCTTCAGCGATGAGAGTCACTTCTGCCTTGGTGCCAATGATGGTCGTATGCGTGTTTGGCGCCGTGCAGGTGAGCGCCACAATCAGGACTGCATACGACCGAGGCACACACGGCCAACACCCGGCATCATGGTGTGGGGAGCGATCTCCTACACTGGCCGTACACCTCTGGTGATCGTCGAGGGGACACTGAATAGTGCATGGTACATCCAAACCTTCATCGAACCCATCGTTCTACCATTCCTAGACCGGCAAGGGAACTTGCTGTTCCAACAGGACAATGCTCGTCCGCATGTATTCCATGCCACCCAACGTGCTCTAGAAGGTGTAAGTCAACTACCCTGGCCAGCAAGATCTCCGGATCTGTCCCCCATTGAGCATGTTTGGGACTGGTTGAAGCGTCGTCTCACGCGGTCTGCACGTCCAGCACGAACGCTGGTCCAACTGAGGCGCCAGGTGGAAATGGCATGGCAAGCCGTTCCACAGGGCTACATCCAGCATCTCTACGATCGTCTCCATGGGAGAACAGCAGCCTGCATTGCTGCGAAAGGTGGATATACACTGTACTAGTGCCGACATTGTGCATGCTCTGTTGCCTGTGTCTATGTGCTTGTGGTTCTGTCAGTGTGATCATGTGATGTATCTGACCCCAGGAATGTGTCAATAAAGTTTCCCCTTCCTGGGACAATGAATTCACGGTGTTCTTATTTCAATTTCCAGGAGTGTATTACTTTCCGGGAAGAGCAGGGCAAGATTTTGCGCCCTCCGAAATACATCTCGCGAATTCACCACGATCAAAAAATTCAAGAAATTAGAGCTATTGCAGGCATTTACCATCATTCGCTAGTTTAACAGGTAATGGAGCATCAGTCAGAGGTCCCGCATGTACCCTCCGCCACACACCGTGAGGTGACTTTTGGATTATTGTTGAAGATATGGAAACAGAAGTTTCTGTGTTGTCATCGGTTCTTCCCTTAATCATCGAAATGCAGATGTGCAGTTTCAGTGAGGTGTTTAAAACACATTGGAATAAAACAGTAGGGCCTACGTACGCTTGATACGAGCAACATCTGGACTGGCTTATTTTTATCGAAGTATTTGCGCTGCAGTAGTTAAGCATCAAAAGCTACAGTGACGACATTATCCAGGTCTTTGCCACGAGCTGTTCACTTCTGATTCTTTCACATTTGCTCCTTGATGATGAATCAGATAAGAACGTTGGACAGCACAACAACTTCTGTTTCGTGGAAATAAGATTCTGCAATCGCTGCGTGTTATAACGTACATAACGTTTAACATTTTGTATTAAAGGCTTCTAGGAGTAGCAGATAGGGCTCAATAGATAAAGCTTCAAATACGAACCAATGTCGAGAAATTGACCGTTCGGGTACAAAATAGTTAAAAGATCGTATCTCTTTCAAGCCTCCCCCTTCACGATAGCGGAGTCAATGAGATCTGACGTGAAGCTCCACAGGAGCTGCACTATCTGTCGACTGCAGAGGTCGTTGCACACGGTGTATCAGCGTTACGTGCTTTTTTTTATACACACGGTCCAAAACCCTGGCGCGCGTCCGTAGGGCACCGCAATCAACCCTTCTACCTGTAGTTCGAAACGTATGTTTGTCGTAGCCGTTATGGTAGTCGTACGAAAATTGTGTGATGGGCTGAGGCGATCTGGAAAATGTTCCCTTCACGTGCATTTGGCGTTTCCACCAACACGTACCGTGCCGTAAAGGGGGAGATTAAGTGATGGGAACTATACACTTTTTTTGTATCCAGATAGACCCTTTCCGGACAGGGGTTTCTTATCAACACCATCTACAAAAAGGCGCTTCTGCAACCGCTCTAAGTCTGTGAAAAACTTCGTATTGATCAAAACCAGGTGTTTCCAAACATTTGCTCTGACGGAGCGCTTTGAGAATGCTGATAATTTGATGGAGAACCTTGCTTATTTTGCAAGTTCATTAAATTAACAAAACTTTAATAGCTAAGAAACTTGGTTTATTCAGAGATTACCTCACTTTTAAATCGCAACTAATAACATAAAAATGTATAAAACTTTAAAATATAAGAAAATGTAAAAAATGCTGTGTTATTCATAGTTTACGTGGAGAGCTTACTCATTATTTCCCGTGTTGGGAAACTGTTCTAAGCAAATGTTAACCCTTCATTACGCAGCTGTGCTCCTTTAAAAAACAGTTACAGATTGAGGTTTTTCTCCCGTCAGTCAGTTTGACATTGTCGATTCGGTTTTTTTTCTTTTTGAACTGGCGCGCCTCTAGTGGGGCTTTAGTAAATGTGACCAGTATACGCACTTTGAAGATAGGCGAAGTTACAAAAAGATCGGAAAGAATGTAGTGAAACACACACATCAAAAAAAGTTCAGCATCACCTCAGTTCCGAGAGTTCCAGAAACTGCACAGAGAATTGGAGTAGAGATCAACATAAACATCATTTCCGCCCTTTTCATTCCTCATGAAACCCAAACATTGCATGTTGTACCACCATACATCGAGACTTCAAGAGGTGGTAGTCCACATTCCTGTACACAGATACCTCAAATTCCTAGTAGCACGTCATCTTGCATTGATTCTTGTCTGTATTCGTCCTGGCATCGTATCCACAAGTTTATCAAGGAACTGTTGGTCCACATTGCCCCACTCCTCATCGGCGGTTCGGCGTAGATCCCTCAGTGGTTGAGGGTCACTTCGTCCATCAACAGCCCTCTTCAATCTATCCCGTGCACTTCCGATAGGGTTCATGTGTGGGGAACATGGTGGGCACTACAGTCGAGCGATGTCGTTTTCCTGAAGGAAGTCATTCACAAGGTGTGCACGATGAGGGTGTGAATTGTCGTCCATGAAGACGAATGCCTCGCCAATGCGCTGCCGATATGGTTGCATTATTGGTCGGAGGATGGCATTCCGTTATCGTACAGCCGTTACGGCGCCTTCTATGACCAGTAGCGGTGTACTTCGGCCCCGTCATAGACAGTTCCTGTCTCTGTATCTCCTCCATGTCCGAACAACATCGCTTTGGTTCACTTAGAGACGCTTGGACACTTCACTTCTTGAGAGCCCTTCCTGGCTCAAAGTAACAATGCAGACGCGATCGAACCGCGGTACTGACCATCTAGGCATGGTTGAACTACAGCCAACGCGAGCCGTGTACCTCCTTCCTGGTGAAATAACTGGAACTGATCGGCTGTCTGAACCCCTCCAAGAGACGCTGATCATGGATGGTTGTTTACATCTTTGGGCGGTTTTAGTGACATATCTGAACAGTCTAAGGGACTGTCTGTAATACAACATCCACAGTCAACCTCTATCTTCCAGAGTTCTGGGAACCGGGGTCGTGCAAAACTTTTTTGATGCGTGTATTTTTTAAGGTTTTCTGTTTTCCTTGATCAACCCTACATATGAAAATAACTAATAGTTATTTACAAAAAGGTCGGAACTAAGATTTTACCTAACTGTCCTTCGTCCACAATTTGTAGTTCTGAGTCGTTATCTTTCAAACGCAGATTCCATACAGATCCGGACGTGCTGGCAGGTCCGCGTCTCGTCACATCTAGTGGTTAATTCCGCGTCTCAAGGGTGTGCTACATACTTTTGATGAAATAGTGTATCACACTTCGTGAGAACAAGGAGAGCTATGTGCACGCGCTTTGTAGTAATTCTTAATTTTTTGCCGTTTGCTTAATATTTAATATTTTTAGATAGCGGATTCAAATACTTGGTTATGCTGCCGATTTTAGACCATCGATGTTGTCCTTCCGTACGATGCAGTGTACCAGATGTACATTTTTAGGAACACGCTCCTTGTTTCCATACAAATATTTGATTCCAATAGCGCTCTTTTATTGAAGAAAGCTTTCTTCCAATTCAAAAGTTTCAAATGGCTCTGACCACTACGGGACTTCACATCTGAGGTCATCAGTCCCCTAGAACTTAGAACTACTTACACCTAACTAACTTAAAGACACCACACACATCCATGCCCGAGGCAGGATTCGAACCTACGACCTTAGCGGTCGCGCGGCTCCAGACTGTAGCGCCTAACACAGCTTGGCCATTCCAGCCGGCAAAGCTTTCTTCCCTTGTGCAAAATCCCTTCTGAGGTGTTCTGTGGAACCGCGAGACCGCTACGGGCGCAGGTTCGAATCCTGCCTCGGGCATGGATGTGTGTGATGTCCTTAGGTTAGTTAGGTTTAAGTAGTTCTAAGTTCTAGGGGACTGATGACCACAGCTGTTACGTCTCATAGTGCTCAGAGCCACTTTTTTTTGTGTTCTTGCTTCGTTCGGCCGTAAGTGGTCTTACTTCTTAAAGTTCTTTCACTTATTCATTACAATGTCACTCCTACTACGAACGTTAAGCAAGTCGTTAAAACCTTTCAACCACTCGTATCTTTCGTCTTTGCTTTGTTAATTCTCAAGCCATATCTTGATAGGTATGTAGCCAGTCCTTTCAGTATGTCTTCAGAGTCGTCCTTACATCCGACCAGGACCACTTTCTCGCCTGCGAACCTCACTATTGGCAACAGTTACTTGCACCGTTTTTCCTCTTCCAAATTTCTTTCCACTTTCTCCGTTGCAGTTTTCTGCCATACAACACCAGAGTTGATACTATTGTCAGCGGTGAAAATTGCTTATCCAAAAAACTTAGCCGACTACCGCTAAATTTTCCAAATGCTGGGAGAGCATTCAACTGACCCTGTACCAGTTACGTTCATTTACACAAGTAATACTAAAATTTAAAAAATACTTTGTATAGCTGGTGCCACATAGCTCGTAATTACCTTCGATAAGAGTAGAAGCTGAAGCAATGTACATGTATTATAGTAGTGTTGTGGTGTAGTGGTTAGCACATCTGCCTAGTAAGCTGGAAAACCAGGTTCAAGCCATGGCTCTGGCACGAATTCTAATTTATTGCTTCAGCTTCTGTCCTTACCACACACAAAGTTGGGAATCATATGTCTACAGGAAAATGTAGTTCCACCAGATCAATAGATCGTAAATATGTTAGTCATTTTGCAGACCGGCAAACAGCTGCTGATGAATATTGGTATTAACTAAGGATTTCGATCACTCAATCAGCTTCAGGTATAAAAAAGGCTACATAGCAACGTTGTTACTGGGGCACCAAATGAAATAAGTCATTGTGTGCCAGTCACTAGCAGTAAATTGTATTACATAGTGAAAACGATCAATCAGTGTCCAAGCCTTTTACTGTTGAATCACATGACACCTGCATGTCTTTTGGTTCGTGAACGATTCAGTGTATTGAAACGACGTGTACGGCAAATAACTGGCAGAGGAGCGCGTAATTTTATTTTAGGAGTAATAAACAGATCTCTCGTATCAACAGACATGTTGAATCAAGCATTTTTTTCAATAGCCACAAACTTCAACGGCTGTTGTAAGTAATTTTGATACCTGAAGATGATCAGGTAATAGAAAATTCTGCTTGTAGAGATCCATTTAAGAGAAGCTTTCGGCGGCTCTGAAATATAACTAGTTTCAAATATTAAAATTTTGAAATCTGGAATCATCACAACCCGCGTGTTGTGAGAAACTGTGTTGTCGCTAGATGTGGTAGGAAAGACGGGCTAGGAGAGCAGAACCGAAGACACCGCAGATGCGACTAGCCCCGTTTTCGCCTGCCGTGAACCTTTGCCCTTAAGGCCGGGCCGTGAGGAAGACTGCTGCCGCGTACTGCCTTTGTTTCGCCCTTCCGGTCGAAATCCGTAAGACGCGGTGCGCAAACAGCGGCACTTTGTCTGCGGGGCTCCCGCTTGTCTGCTGCTTGCCCTATTCTGTACATCCCGACGGTTGACGTCACGCACCACTCGCTTGTTTTGTTTCTTCGTAATATCGACTGACCTACACAGAACGAAGCAAGGGGGCTTAGTTTAACGTCCCTTCGACAACGTGATCCCTAGAGGCGCATTTCTAGCTGCTGGGAACGGGAGAGGGACATTTAGTGGAACACAGCCTTACCGAGTAAACCACGTCTGAAATCGCCGGGAGTAATTCGCAGACTACTGCTCTGTTCTGCATCTATACTTCGCAAACCACCTTGCAGTATGTGGCAGAGGGCTTTTCGCGTACCATTGTACTTCTTCCCTTTCCAGTTCCAGTCGCGAAGAGGTCGCGGAAAGTAAGTTCCGGTAACGCTCCGCGTGGGCACAACATGCTTTTATTTTTACGCCCTTTCCGCAAGATGTACTTGGGAGGAATTAAAATATTTTTTGACTCGTCAAGCCTGAAGACTTCTTTCGATTAAAAATGGCAAGCTGGATTCTCTTCGCTAGAAACACTTCAGTCCAGTCGCGCACTTAATCTGATATTTCTTAGCAACATTTCGCTCCTCCCAAAGACCTACGGAACACTACTGCTAATAAATTGGCAAGTTCTTTCGCATACATGATGCGGAATCGAACTAATATCCCGTCAGATCCACTGGCCTTCCCTCAGTTGAGCGGTTCCAGTATCTTTCCTATCGCATGGGCAGTTATTTCGGTATCGGCTATTTTGTCGTTACTGCGATCTTGCTCTGTGAAACAATTTTTGAAGAGTTTTGGTATTAGCTCTTTTTTCATGGCTCTAAGCACTATGGGACGTAACATTTGAAGTCATCAGTCCCCTAGACTTAAAATTATTTAAACGTAACTAACCTAAGGACGTCACACACAGCCATGCCCGAGGCAGGATTCGAACCTGCGACCATAGCAGCAGCGCGGTTGCGGACTGAAGCGCCTAGGATCGCTTGGCCACAGCGAACGGCAAAAGCTCTTTTGAGTCGTCCTCAATTTCAGTGCTGTTTTGGTCTCAGAATGTCTGAACAGAAGCCTTCAATCCGTTTACTGATGCAACATAAGATCAAAAATAATTAGCATTTTCTGTCAAGTTGGTAGACAGAATTTTACTTTAGAATTCCTCGAACGCTTCACTCTAGGCTCTCCATATGTAGACTTTGATTTAGTTTAAATTTTGTGTGTGAGGCTTTGACTATGTTTAAATTTGCAATGAAGCTCCTTCGTAGCAGTTTTTCTAACATGGCTTGGAACTACGGCGTGTCTTTTCCATCCCTCACAACTCTACTCTGCACGTATCTGTGCAAAGTGTTGCACAGTGCTTTGGAACGTCGCTCATTGATGCTCAACGTAGTCACTGCTGCAAGTGCGATCTCCTGCTCTCGCCTTTTCCCTGCTCTCTGTGCACTGTTCAATGACCTGCTGTATTCAAGAGAAGTGCTCAAGCACGTGCTGCTGACAGTATTTTTTTAATTTTTTTAACAAATCTCCCATCTTCGCCCTTACGCTCCTCTCTTCCGACTTCGCAATCAGTCACGCTGCCTTCTTTTCTCCAATCTCCACTTTTTATCATGCTCCTCTGTGTCTTCCACCTAGTCCCTCAAGTCCATTGATGCCAGCACTCATAGCTCAAATCCACTTGCTGGTAATACGTTTATATTGTTCTGCTTTTCATAAACGAATATAAACTGTTCTTTTTTTCCCCCACAATTTCTCATATTTGCTTCTAAATGGTGGATTCTATATTAAATGTCAAACGCCCAATAATGTGATCCATACCTATTATAAATTGGGAATTGGATAGTATATGTAACATCACTTTCAACCAAACTTGGTGTACATACCACGTCCGGAAAGAAACGGTGTGGCGGTAAGAACCATCTCCCTGTCACAGGGGTGTAGGTGGACATGAAGTGTAGCCCACGACAGACTATATCCATCCAGTATTAAGGAATGGGAGAGCTTAATGACTTACTACGGACTTTCCACACGATTTTCAACCTTTATGGAACTTTATCTCTGGCAACACCCACAAAATGATGAATGGAAAAAAGTTCACCACTTAATACATTTTCCCTGTTAATGCAGAAAAAATGCTCCAATAACCATGACGTTAAATTTATTACATATTTACTACTAAATTTTATCGGAAAACCCACCCAAGGGCCCACTCTTCTTTCGAAAGTTCGAGCGTAGCGCCCACAGGCCGCGATCGATTGCAGCCCATTATTTCATCATGAGCTGCATTTCCTTTCTAGTGCCCAACTCTTCCTGTCCTCACTTCTTCCCAACTGCCTCCTCCTTCCCCTCCATCAGTGTTCTTATTTACGTAGACATGGCTGGCCACCTGTTTTCCTGTGTTTCTAACCTTTTTTTATTTTGATCTTTTTTGGCGTCTTTGGTCCCATTTGAGATTGGACCTCCACTTTTAAATTTTCTCTCAGTAGTGTGATGCAGTTAGGGACGAATTCCTTCCAACCAATGTCGATGGGGTGGATTCCTCTGTCCCCTCCCTTTCCCCCTCCCTTTCCCCCACTCACTCACTTCCCCCCCACTCACTCACTTCCCCCCCACTCACTCACTTCCCCCCCACTCACTCACTTCCCCCCCACTCACTCACTTCCCCCCCACTCACTCACTTCCCCCCCACTCACTCACTTCCCCCCCACTCACTCACTTCCCCCCCACTCACTCACTTCCCCCCCACTCACTCACTTCCCCCCCACTCACTCACTTCCCCCCCACTCACTCACTTCCCCCCCACTCACTCACTTCCCCCCCACTCACTCACTTCCCCCCCACTCACTCACTTCCCCCCCACTCACTCACTTCCCCCCCACTCACTCACTTCCCCCCCACTCACTCACTTCCCCCCCACTCACTCACTTCCCCCCCACTCACTCACTTCCCCCCCACTCACTCACTTCCCCCCCACTCACTCACTTCCCCCCCACTCACTCACTTCCCCCCCACTCACTCACTTCCCCCCCACTCACTCACTTCCCCCCCACTCACTCACTTCCCCCCCACTCACTCACTTCCCCCCCACTCACTCACTTCCCCCCCACTCACTCACTTCCCCCCCACTCACTCACTTCCCCCCCACTCACTCACTTCCCCCCCACTCACTCACTTCCCCCCCACTCACTCACTTCCCCCCCACTCACTCACTTCCCCCCCACTCACTCACTTCCCCCCCACTCACTCACTTCCCCCCCACTCACTCACTTCCCCCCCACTCACTCACTTCCCCCCCACTCACTCACTTCCCCCCCACTCACTCACTTCCCCCCCACTCACTCACTTCCCCCCCACTCACTCACTTCCCCCCCACTCACTCACTTCCCCCCCACTCACTCACTTCCCCCCCACTCACTCACTTCCCCCCCACTCACTCACTTCCCCCCCACTCACTCACTTCCCCCCCACTCACTCACTTCCCCCCCACTCACTCACTTCCCCCCCACTCACTCACTTCCCCCCCACTCACTCACTTCCCCCCCCCCCACTCACTCACTTCCCCCCCCCCCACTCACTCACTTCCCCCCCCCCCCCACTCACTCACTTCCCCCCCCCCCCCACTCACTCACTTCCCCCCCCCCCCACTCACTCACTTCCCCCCCCCCCACTCACTCACTTCCCCCCCCCCACTCACTCACTTCCCCCCCCCCCACTCACTCACTTCCCCCCCCCCACTCACTCACTTCCCCCCCCCCACTCACTCACTTCCCCCCCCCCCACTCACTCACTTCCCCCCCCCCCACTCACTCACTTCCCCCCCCCCACTCACTCACTTCCCCCCCCGCCCACTCACTCACTTCCCCCCCCCCCACTCACTCACTTCCCCCCCCGCCCACTCACTCACTTCCCCCCCCCCCACTCACTCACTTCCCCCCCCGCCCACTCACTCACTTCCCCCCCCCCACTCACTCACTTCCCCCCCCCCACTCACTCACTCACTCACTCACTTCCCCCCCACTCACTCACTCACTCACTTCCCCCCCACTCACTCACTCACTCACTTCCCCCCCACTCACTCACTCACTCACTCACTCACTCACTCACTTCCCCCCCACTCACTCACTCACTCACTCACTCACTCACTCACTTCCCCCCCACTCACTCACTCACTCACTCACTCACTCACTCACTTCCCCCCCACTCACTCACTCACTCACTCACTCACTCACTCACTTCCCCCCCACTCACTCACTCACTCACTCACTCACTCACTCACTTCCCCCCCACTCACTCACTCACTCACTCACTCACTCACTCACTTCCCCCCCACTCACTCACTCACTCACTCACTCACTCACTCACTTCCCCCCCACTCACTCACTCACTCACTCACTCACTCACTCACTTCCCCCCCACTCACTCACTCACTCACTCACTCACTCACTCACTTCCCCCCCACTCACTCACTCACTCACTCACTCACTCACTCACTTCCCCCCCACTCACTCACTCACTCACTCACTCACTCACTTCCCCCCCACTCACTCACTCACTCACTCACTCACTCACTTCCCCCCCACTCACTCACTCACTCACTCACTCACTCACTCACTCACTCACTCACTCACTTCCCCCCCACTCACTCACTCACTCACTCACTCACTCACTCACTTCCCCCCCACTCACTCACTCACTCACTCACTCACTCACTCACTTCCCCCCCACTCACTCACTCACTCACTCACTCACTCACTCACTTCCCCCCCACTCACTCACTCACTCACTCACTCACTCACTTCCCCCCCACTCACTCACTCACTCACTCACTCACTCACTTCCGCCCCACTCAGTCAGTCACTCACTCACTCACTTCCGCCCCACTCACTCACTCACTCACTCACTCACTCACTTCCGCCCCACTCAGTCAGTCACTCACTCACTCACTTCCGCCCCACTCACTCACTCACTCACTCACTCACTTCCGCCCCACTCACTCACTCACTCACTCACTCACTTCCGCCCCACTCAGTCACTCACTCACTCACTCACTTCCGCCCCACTCAGTCACTCACTCACTCACTCACTTCCGCCCCACTCAGTCACTCACTCACTCACTCACTTCCCCGCCCCACTCAGTCACTCACTCACTCACTCACTTCCCCGCCCCACTCAGTCACTCACTCACTTCCCCGCCCCACTCAGTCACTCACTCACTTCCCCGCCCACTCAGTCACTCACTCACTTCCCCGCCCCACTCAGTCACTTCCCCCCCCCACTCAGTCACTTCCCCCCCCCACTCAGTCACTTCCCCCCCCCACTCAGTCACTTCCCCCCCCCCACTCAGTCACTTCCCCCCCCCACTCAGTCACTTCCCCCCCCCACTCAGTCACTTCCCCCCCCCACTCAGTCACTCACTCACTCACCACCTGGGTAAGGAGAAATTGTTTTGGAGATGTATTGAAGTAATGCAACTGTCAAGATAACTAACACGAATGGCTCAAAATTAGGAGTTACGTGCAGGTCATTCTATCTTAAAATCATTATAAATTTTAAAAAAAACTATTTAAAAAACAAAAAAGCAGAGTTACAACGGAATGCAGAACATAGGAAAGTATCAGATCATGTTACCAAACCCAAATAAAATTTCAAGGAATCAAGAACGTTAGAGATGTGAGGAATGGAAATAGATTCAAACCACTACCCAACTTAGAGCTACATAACATTTCTAAAACACATATCATATAATGTTGTCAAAATACGCCGAAGGAAGTGAATACTGATGACGACAACACTACAGAATTTTATCTGAGATAGCACCACAGAAGAAGAAAACCAGTCGCAGTTGGTGGAGTAGTAAATGTCAAATGATTAACAAAAAAGAAGAAAGCTTGTAACGACTGGTGTAGCAGGAAAACAAGAAGTATTCGGAAAATGTGTCCTTGCGAGGACGTTAGCAGATACAAATACTAGCTCATAAAGAAGTACTTTGAAAACGAGCAACTTAAAACTATACAAAGTTTTAAAAATATGACAATTACAAAACATTTCAGGACTCTGAGTGTATTTCATAATGACTGTGCATTAAGAAATAAAACAGAAAATCTTCACTTAACAGTGAAGGTAATTGTAAGCTTCTGACTGTGTGTTTCGAAAGTCTATTGAACTGCCGCAAATCGGCCGGACAGTTGTACTTCCATGATGTTCCAAACTACAAAATACTGGTATGATAGAAAGCTAAACAAAGCAAAACTCAACAAAGTTTCAGGTGAAGACAACATCACAGCAGAAACTGTAAAACCAAGTAGAGATCTAGGTGTCACAATTATAAAAGAAAAATTATAGACACTGATACAATTCTAGAAAACTTGAAAGTTCCATTTATTCACTCACTTATTAAAAAATGGGAGAAAGCAGATATCAGTAATTAGAGGTATTTCATTGTTGCCCTTAAGAGTTCAAAATGTTACCGAAATCACTTACGAATATATTAAATCCTTAATTATATAAACAAATTTAAGCGTCAAGCTGGATTTAGAACAAACACTGTCCAGAGCATATTCTAAACGTTATTAAATAATTAGGTACATGAAGATGCAAACTGCATATGATTCATAAAGACTCTCTCCTCAGTCTTGAAGGTATTTGCGGTAGATAGGAAACCTCTGCAATTAAACGAACCCTTACAAACAGTTTAAAGTTAAATTTCTCGAAACAGCTGCTAGTCCCTTCCAAAATAAGTCACCTGTCAGACAAGGAAACAGTTGGTCGCGACAGTTACTCAAGTTTTTGTTGAAAAAAGTTAAGAAATACACGAAGTTCGGTAGATCGAAAGAAGCAATAAATTGTTTGGCGTTGACATATGATATTGTGATAATGGGTAGAACCTTTGAGAACGCAAAGAAAACTCTAGAACTTAAGAAGTAAACAGGTCAAATGGCAGACGTACAAATGACGTTGGCAGAATACGTGACCAATGACAGGAATTCACAAGAATATTTAACACGAAGCATGACAATTGAAACAAGAGACAACACATGTGGGTGAAAATATAACACGGAAAGCGAAAAAGCACAACTGGAAAAAATGAGAGCATAGATGCAAGTGAGAATTCTGTACATTAATAACGTCTTTCTGAATTGGTAACTGAAGGCATTATAATACCGTCGTAGAACCAGAATTACTCTGTGGATCAGAAACGCTTGGTTCCAAAATGGCGTTATATGATTTGGAAAAGATAGAATATTGTAAAAAATGTTAGGTCCAGTCAACAGTGATGATTACAATTAAGTTTTGAGAGCAATTCAAGAGATACTCACTCTACCCTAAAATAACCGATGAGATCAGCAAAAGATGTGTTACACTCTAGGGATATCTGAAGAAAATGGACGATACACACATTCTTCAGAAATAGGAAAACACAAAGCAAATTAGTGGGGAGGCAAGACTGGAAATGACTAAGAAAAAATAGACAGCAAGATACCTTGCTCAACAGACATTCAGACTGGAGGTTAAGAATTCAAACCGCTGCCCTTTCGGAGTGCTGAAGTAGTGTGCATAATGCGTTCCCAGGCGCGAGCATTGAATTGAGTGGGTTAGTTTTAAAAGCCCGCCACTCTTTTCGACAATTCCGTTTCATGAGAGAAAATGAAGTTTGAAGGGTGGACACATCACTACATATAGGAACGCTGTAAGTATCCTGTATACAATCGGTGCGACGGGATCGTAAACATTTGGTTTTGGAACTCCGTGAATCAATTACTTGAGTGGTTTTTCAACGTTTTACCACTAGTGTGTAGTCGGCACCCGCTGTTTGTGACAGGAATTTCAGTAATGATCCTAAAAATGCAAAAGTTTTTCACAAATTCTCGGACGGTGGTTCTGCCGAAAACGGGAGTAATGATACAGTGAGAATGCTTCTTGGACTTCTCAGAAACAGATTTCATTCTGTAAACAAAAACCACTGAGAGGTCCTACCTTCATTCATTCGTTCGTTCATTCGTTCGTTCATTCATTCATTCATTCGTTCATTCATTCATTCATTCATTCATATTTTTGCCACCGGAAAAAGATAAAGAAATGTGATAGCATATGCACATTGATTGTGTAACTGGTTACTAATGCAAACAGGAACAATAGACCCACAGACAACACTGTAGAAGGTAATGATGGTGTTGCTTATAAACCTTAGTAGCCTCACCTATTCAAGAAAATCTATTGAATCGTACGGTAGCGCAGTGAATATAGGTGCGAAAGTTGAGTACCATAACATTTTTGAGTGGTTAAGGTTAGCCAATCGATTATAACGACGTTCTACCTCGCACATTCAGATTTCAAGACTGTGATCCCAACACCATTCCGATGACCGATAAAATATTATACTCCAGTAACTTTCAAAGTGATCTAAAGAGAAAAAGTCTCTGAAAAAAACTGGAGGAATACATGCCAAATGAGGAGGAAATTAACTTTATTGAATACTATATGTAATTCGGCACCACTAATGAGTAGATTGGGAATTTTAATTTAAGAAGTATATTCCATGTATGATTATGTACTGCAAATATTTATCTTGTGAAATTTTGGCGCAATTTATTGTTTCTCTAAATAATTGTTGCTTTTCAATTGAAATCAAGAAGATAAACACACCAATGAATCGTGATAATATGAATTTTGTTTTTTCTTTCACATCGATAAAATATTGATAATTTATTTTTAACATCTGTATATCAGGAAATATTCATATCGTACCTCCATGCTGTACCTCCATTTAGTGTACGTGGACCTGATCGGTAAAAAGGAGACTTCAAAGAAAGGCGCGGAGCCATTCGCTAGTTGGGGGTGGTGTTGGATAAAAGTGACGGTCTTTGTTGGGGTTAATCAATGCCAGTAATTTTCTGTTTGCGTGCGGATTTGAGGATGATTGATTCCTTTTTATTGTACTCCTGTTTTGTTGAGACGATTGTCGGTGAGTCTGTAGTAGTTAAAAACTGTGTAAGACTATTAGAGGTGTACATATTCCAGTCCAATGGTCGGATTTCGGAATCTTTCAGTAAGATTTTGGTTGCGACAGGTCTTAGTACTTAATCATCAATAATTGAAAGAAGAATAATCTCGTCCCACAAGTCAAGCGAGGTCGACAACCCTCATTCTAGCACGATGCTACATACTTAGCAGTCCGGGTAATTTACCCGCGTCCGCTAACTTTCCCGAGTTGGAAAGTAGGGAATCGGGTGCACCTAAGACTTCCACTATAGTCTTTGTTCTATAACGCTAGAGGCTCCAATTTTCGTATGGCATTAGGCGCATGTGTTTACTATAGCATGTATTAAAACCATAAATATACCACTAAACGTTTCATAATAAAAAAGCTGGTAATCATGACATCACTGCACTGCGTCATTTCAACCGACATACCGTGTACAATGACGCAGTAAGTGGGGTAAATAAGAGCAAGGAATGGTGTAAGGTATCTGATTGCATACACCTTACAGTACTAAATATATGTATTGAATATTATGTTTATCAAAGAAAGCGCTCAACTAGATGGTTTACAAAATGAATACAACGAAAATATCAGCTTAATTAACTACGGAACAGATACGAATGAATGATGTATTAAAAAATAACTAGGAAAATAAAGATTATAGTAAAAGTGTATCCAGTAAATGGTCTCTTGGATATTTCTAAAACTAACGCTTCTTCAGAAAACAGTGACAGTTTTAGTTTTCACGAGTATCCCACTCGCTGCGTTCAGAATGGCACGAGAAAGCACATGAAATACACCGGTACCATTTCTCGCGATCTTTGCCGAATTCACCACATACTATGCATACATCTTTGCGTCTGGTATGTAATGCTGGGTAGTGATCTGTGTTATAGGAGTCCCATTATGATCTGCACTGATGGCATTTCTTAACTCAATCGCCGTCCAGGAAGCTCTGTTCGTTTTTCAGGTATAAGTCCTCGGCATCTGAACAGAGAAACCCTTTCTTACAAGAATGATGCGGTATCACGCACACGGCGTGAATTACACCGAGAAGCATGGCGTATATAAAAGTATTGTTCCACGCTCCCGCTTTACTTAAAAGAAATAATAATTATATAATCGCGAGAGTTAATGTGCAGAGATAGGCATAACAAAAAGACTTGTATTTTGCCATAACAGGAAATAGCGTCCTCTTAGGAACTAGAGATAAAATGTTAAAAGAAACAGAAAAACATACTACTGCTTCTTGCGTCAACTGGCAATAACGGTTCCCTCGTTCTGTGTGCTTATTTGTATAACTAAGCACCAGATGGCACCACCGATCAGATAAGACTAGCTGTCACAGCTAGACATATTGACGTGCGTCACTGTACCCGCTGTGCCAAAGTCCACCATTTCCCACTAAATGCTCGGAGAAGAACGTAGAGTAATTTCTTTCGCGCGTAGCACATCTGCAAGAGTGCACGGATTCTGGCCACGGCCGCCAGTGTGATGTCGCGCGTCGCTACTGAGGCTCTAGGAACGGACCGAAACGAACGTTTCAACAGAGTTGGTGTAACGCAAACAAATCCCAAATGGAGACTTGTTAATGCAACCGGCTATTGAGAAGGCTGACGTGGGCACTTCATTAGAGTGGAGTCGAGGTGGGCGAATCGGAAATGTGACCCGAAACGAAAAGCATTTTCGTGGTCTGTCTCTGGAGCATTAGTTGTGTGGGACGTCACTGAGAACAAGGACACGATAAATCCCTGATTCTGAATAGTCATGCTGCTGTTCTTGCTCCGCTTCTCTCGAAATAAGAGAACTAAAAAGATGTAATTGTCGTGACTAGGGCCTCCCGTGGGGTAGACCGTTCGTTGGGTGCAAGTCTTTAGATTTAACGCCACTTCGGCGACTTTCACGTAGATGGGGATCAAATGATGACTAGGAAAACACAACACCCCGTCCCTGAGGGGAGAAAGTCTCCGACCCATCCGGGAATCGAACCCGGGCCGTTAGGACTGACGTTCTGTCGCGCTGACCACTGTTTTTTAATCTCGTTTTGTTCGCTTTCGTTTGTTGTATCTGCTCTGGGTGGACGTCGAAATACACCCGTTTCAGATCGTTGTTGATCCATGAACCCAGTGTTTTTTATTACAGAGGGCAGCTAGCCCTCTGACCAAACACGCTGAGCTACAGTGCCGGCTAACCACTCAGCTACCGGGGCTGGACAACGAGAGAAATGTTTTATAACCACTGCGTGATTTCGCGTAATGAGACAACCGTTGCGATACTAAGGCCACAAGCTGATAGTTACTCCTGTGTGCAAGACGGGAATCAATTAACAGCGGAGGACATGCAAGGTGTCTCTGGACAGCTACACGAATAAGTCCTGTAGCTGGGGTGGCATGTTAACTGCACTCAATCATATTTGTGCCCAGGAAAATTTGACGAAAGGTCAATGTGTGTCCCTGTTCGAAAGGTGAAACTTGTCCGGCAGGATGTACACTCCAAGATAAAATCAACGTAACGCGAAGGAATCGCCCGAATGGGACGGAAATCGGTAGACCTGACGCCCCGGACAGAGGTGAGATACTGATTGTTGTCCACATACGCTTCAACAAGTGGTGGTCTGGGGTGCCATTTCATTTCATAGGACTCTTTTGGTTGTCATGCGCGGCATGCTTGCCAGCAAAGCGGTACGTTGACGCTATTCTACGCCCTGTTCTGTTTTCCTTAATGACAAGCCCTCCTCAGCTTAAATTTCAGCAAGATAATTGCCGCCCGCACCCAGGGAGACTTCCTATTGCTTGTCTGCGTGATTACCAAACACTACCAGTAAGGTCGCCAGATCCCAACTGAGAACGTTTGGTGCCTTACAGGCAGGACCCTTCAACCATCCCGGGATGGACATACTTTGGCACGATATCCCTTAGTAGGACATCAAACAACTCTGGCAATCACTGCCAAGCCAAATAGCTGCTTGCGTAAAGGCGAGAGGTCGACGAAAGCGTTATTGACCTGATGAGGGCATGAAGCTCATACTGTTGATCATACAGTTTCTCTCTAAATTGTAATGATTTGGTTATGTGTACATACTTCACATTTCAGTTCTATTCGTATAATTACTTCTTTTATCTTAGAGTACTGTATAATAACTACTTATGAAGAGGACTGAAAATTCTTGACAAGGAGTGTAGTGCTATAGTTTCTAAAATCGAAGGTCACCGTAATTCATTATATTATGTTTGATGCTACTAGAAAATTTTTAATTCATAAATTACAATGGAAGACATAAAAATGAAATAAAAGCATGAAATTAAAAAAAAATTATACTTGACAATGCATGATTCAAAATAAACACAAAATAATGTATCCAAAAAGATAAGGGTTATCGGTCCATCGACATAGAGGTCATTAGAGATGGAGCACACGCTCTGAATGTTAAAATGATAGGACAGGGAGTCGGCCGTGTCATATGAAAGGAGCCATCCCTCCATTTGGATGGAGCGGTTTAAGGAATTCACGGAAAACCTAAGTCTGCACCTCCCGAATGAGAGTCCAGTGATGTAACCACTGCACCATCCCGTTCGGTCAATAATGTAAGTTCCACACTAGTTTAACAGCATATAGCATTCATTTGAGAAACGGAAGTCTTCCTCTTGTACCTTCTTCTACTGAGTCAATGTCTTATGCACATAAGAGAATCGAATCGTTTGAGACATTGTGCTGCAGAAGAATGTTGAAAATTACGTTAACTGATAAGGGAGCGAATTGAGGAGGTTCTCCGCAGAATCAGCGCTGAAGGAACTTACGGAAAACACTGCCAAGGAGGAGAAAAGCATAACAGGACATTAAGACAGAGTACAACATACGTGCCACAAGAGGGAGCTGTAGAGGGTGAACACTGTAGAGATAGGCAGAAATAGGAATACATCCAGCAAGTAATTGAGGACGTACGTTGCAAGTGCTCCTGTAATGTGAAGAGACTGGCAGCGGTGAGGAATTTATGGCGGGCCGCATCAAATCAGTCATTATACCCTTCCTTTAATAAAAAGACTTACAAATACAGCGTCCTCAGGAGTTAGACATTGCTACTCTCATGAACTAAGCGGCTTAGTGTTTCCTCGGCAGTACATTGATTTGTTTTCAACATCAAAAAACCAGAGTTCCTAACCCTTCGGTTCTTTTTATGATGTTTATTTATTTGCTACTTTATTTTGGTCTATAGTTTACTTATAAGAAAGGGCCAAACGTTGCACAAGAATTGGCAGGAATGTGGCATTTAACATTTATAAAAATTCCAGATGTGTTAGGATAACTAAGCATTATGGTATTTAAGGGGAAAACTGTACATAAAATATCTACATTGAAATAATTTTTAAGGGAAAGGAAATTCCACAAACTACCCTTCGGTCATATGGCGCACAGATCCAGAATCCAGAAGGCACGTGCTACTACTCTACTCTACTGTACTTCGCTGCATTGCTGTATCAGAAATTTTGTGCACCCGTGTCTAGGGGTAGCGTCTTTGATTAGGAATCAAAACGTCATCGGTCCCGGATTCGAAACTCGCCATCGCTTAAAGTTTGATTAATAATCAGCATTGGCGGCCGAAGACTTCCAGCGTAAGAAGTCACCCTCATTCTGCCAACGGCCTTGTCAAAGAGGGCGGAGGAGCAGACAAGAGGTTCAGGACACCCTCTTGTCGTTAGGGTGCGAAACTGCCCCTAAAGGCGGAAGAATGAGGAATGATCAACGGCACGAGGATGCAGAAGGCATTCGAGGTCCCTGCATTAATGGGAGGTTTAATATCTTTGGCCCGATAAAAGCATGTTTTTCGAGAATTTTATTTCTCTGGATGTTACAGATATCAATGTCAAATTTGGGTAAATTGTTTGATTTTTCCTCTACGAACTGGAATTTTTCCGACTGTAAATGTTAAAGAAAAAAGGCGGAAGTGCCGTCTCTACAAAACATTTCAATGTAGACCTCCACGCGCGGTATGTCACAGGTCAGCCGGCTCGTCAGAAATCAAAATTGAGTTGACGTTAGCGAAGTATATAAGATTTTTGAGTTGTACCTCCCTTAAGTTATTTGGACCATAGGAAACAAAATGGCGGGCATTTGAAAAAATAGGGTTTTTTCGTCGATTTTTCGACTTCGTAAGCTAAGTAAAAATATTTACAGTTGACGGATCGGAATGCTGAGGGAATTAGATTTGAAAATGACACTTAAAGTACCAAAGTTTGCTAATTGGGGAGCAAAATACCTGAAGATGGTCGAAGTAGAGGATATAAAATGTAGACTGGCAATGCCAAGGAAAGGGTTTGTGAAGAAGAGAAATTTAACATCGAGTATAGATTTAATGGTCAGGAAGTCGTTTCTGAAAGTATTTGTATGGAGTGTAGCCATGTATGGAAGTGAAACGTGGACGATAAATAGCTTAGACAAAAAGAGAATAGAAGCTTTTGAAATGTGGTGCTACAGAAGAATGCTGAAGATTAGATGGGTAGATCACATAACTAATGAGGTACTGAATAGGATTGGGGAGAAGAGTTTACGGCACAACTTGACTAAAAGAAGGGATCGGTTGGTAGGACATTTCCTGAGACATCAAGGGATCACCAATTTAGTATTGGAGTACAGCGTGGAGGGTAAAAATCGTAGAGGGAGACCAAGAGATGAATACACTAAGCAGATTCAGAAGGATGTAGGCTGCAGCAGGTACTGGGAGATGAAGCTTGCACAGGATAGAGTGGCATGGAGAGCTGCGTCAAACCAGTCTCAGGACTGAAGACCACAACAACAGCAACAACAACGGATCGGAATAAAAGTGGTACAACTCCTACACAATTTAGCTAACTTCGTCGGAAACAAAAATCATGCCAATCGGTTAAGTAGATTTAAAGTTACCATACCGTGCGATAAAAAAAGTCATTTCGAGAAAAACGCGTTTAAAGTTTTGACTACATATAAATGCAATATTATGCAATTTACGTTCACTCTTCTATTCCTGATCCACAAACTAATCCCTCCTCTCTTCACAGAGGGCGTTCTGCTCGATTTGGGCCATCCTGCGCTGCTCCAGAGTCGCTTGGATGGGCGGTGGCAAGCGGTTTTCGGCCGCTTCAATCCGGTGGTCGTCCAAATGCTTGGCGAACTGCGTCGAATAGTCCCAGGGTGACGTCCATCGTTGTCATGGTCTTCGGAATTACTGAATACGCTTCGTTGAAGCTGCTCACTGCCATGAAAGTCGCAATCTCCAGTCTTCGCACCGGAATGCAAAAGCTTGGGGGCTAACTTCAAAACACTTTCATTTGAATTTTGTGTTTTTTCTTCCAAGCACCGGTACAGTAACTCGTCCTCCGGAACGGTCTCTTGCATCGGATGAATCATTTTTTCAATATCTTTGGAGAGCGGTTGGTCGTGTTGATATTTGTCCAATGTCCGGTAGCCTCTGCAATGCGCCACTTGCACCAACTAGTTCACCCAGCCGGACAATATTGGTGTTGTGGGTGGTCATCCGTCGAACACTTGCGGAAATACGTTGCCCAAATTGCCTTCATCTGTTCCGAATTGGAATGCCGTCAGATTGCCAAGTCGTAGTACGTCGTAAGTTACTTGGACACTTTACAGTTTGTCATGGGCAAGCACACACAATAAATTTTCGCCGCTACAAACTCGAAATTCCCGAAAAAAACTGGTGCGTGAAAAAGGCCGTTTTCATGCAGGTGCAATTTTTTGTCAACCGCGAATAACAAACATTTCCGTTCCGTATTCGGAAAAACAGTTTCAGGGGTGGACTCTAAAAACTTTCGTGGATCCAAAAATGTAATTGAAAAAATTAATTTTTTGAACCAAAAGCTAGTAAACCTCCCCTTAAAGACACACAACGTGTATCCGCAGGACATTTGGCCTGTAACTGATAGTGTCATGATCATTCCTCCATTGGCAAGAGGTTCCGGAATGGTCCGCCCTTCGGATCTCCGGGAGGGTACTGCCAAGGGGCAGGTGACTGTCAGAAAAACACTGAATTACCAGCGAAACGATAACGTACGGAGAGGCGGGGTGTGGAATGTCAGAGGTTTCATCGTGGTAGGAAAGCTAGGAAATCTGAAAAGGAAAGGCAAAGGCTCATTTATAATGAACAGGAAGGTAGAGCACAGTGTGTGCTACAGTGAACAGTTCAGTGTTACGTTCTAATTACCAGAATCGAAAGCAAACGAACAACGACAACGTTAGTTCAGGTAATGATGTCGATGTCGCAAGCGGAAGATGAAGAGAGAAAGTATGAGGATATTGAACAGTGCGTAAAAGGAGACAATAATCTAATAGTCATGGGGGACTGGAATGCAGCTGTAAGGAAGGAGTAGAAGAGTAGAAGCAAACGTTAAGAGAAGATGCAGTAGGCACAAGCAACGAGAGAGAACAAATACTACTTGACTTCTTTAATAAATTTCAGCTAATAACAGAATACTGTTAAGAACCACAACAGGTGTAGGTACACCTGGAAAAGGGCGGGTTTATTTATTTATTTATACGCGTCCAGAACAGAACGTATTATACATAATATATTCCATTACTACCCAGAATTCCGCTGCACGGACTGGCTTATCATTTGCGACAACCTCATCGTCCATGGAAACAGTTTGTGACAGTTTCCTGCAGTACAGATAAACTTGTTAGATTACATCATGGTCAGAGATTCCGAAATCAGATTCTGGATTGAAAAGCGTATCCAGGAACAGATACAGACTCAGCTCGCAATGTAGTAGTGATGAAGAATAGGCTTAGGTTTAAGAGATTAGTCAGGAAGAATCAATACGCGATGGAGTGGGATACGAAAGTAGTAAGGAATGACGAGATACATTGGAAGTTATCTAACGCTATAGATACAGCAATAAGGGGTAGCTCAGTAGGCAGTATTGTTAAAGAGGAATGGACATCTCTGAAAAAAGGCGATCACCGAGGTTGAAAAGGAAAAGTTACAAAGAAGGTAACTGTGAAGAAATCATGGGTAACAGAAGAAATACTTCAGTTGATCGATGAAAGAAGGAAGTACAAAAATGTTCAGGGAAATTAAGGAATACAGAAATAAAAGCCGCTGAGGAACGATATATGTAGGAAGTGCAGGGAACCTAAGACGAAATGGCTGCATGAAAAATGTGAAGAATTCGAAAAATAAGATTGTCGGGAGGACTCACTCAGCATATAGGAAAGTCAAAACAGCCTTCGGTGAAATTAAAAGCAACAGTGGTAATATTAAAAGAGCAACGGGATTCCACTGTTAAATGCAGTGGAGAGAGCAGATAGGTGGAAAGGGTACATTGAAGGCCTCTGAGGGGAAGTTTGTCTGATGCGATAGAAGAAGAAACATGATTCGATTTAGAAGAGAGGTGTGATCCAGTATTAGAATCAGTATTCAAAAGGGCTTTGGATGACTTAAGATCAAATAAGGTAAAAGGGATAGATAACATTCCATCAGAATTTCTAAAATCGTTTGTGGAGAATGTACGAGTCTGGCGACATACCATCTGACTTTTGGAAAACGGTCATCACTCCGAAGACTGCTAGAGCTTAAAAGTGCGAGAATTCTCTCACAATCAGCTTAACAGCTCATCATCGAACTTTCTGTCAAGAATAATATCCAGAAGAATGGAAACGAAAATTGAGGATGTGTTAGGGGACGATCAGTTGGGATTCAGGAAAAGTAAAGGCACGAGAGAGGCGGTTTTGACGTTGCGGTTATTAATGCAAGCAAGACTGAAGAAAAACTAAAGTACATTCATAGGATTTGAGGATCTGGAAAAAGCGTTCGACAATGTCAAATGGTGTAAGATGTTCTAAATTCTAAGAAAAACAGGGGTAAGCTATAGGGAGAGATGGGTAATTAAAAAATATATAACAGAGCCAAGAGGGAATAATAAGAGTGGACGACCAAGAACGAAGTACTCGGTTTAAAAAGGGTGTAAGACAGGATGTAGCCTTTCGCACGTAATGTTTAATTTGTGCATCGAAAAAGCAGTGATGGAAATTTAAAAAAAGTTCACAAATGGCATTAAAATTCATTATGAAAGGATATCACATAAGATTCGCTGATGGCGTTGACATCCTGAGTGAAAGTAAAGATAAATTACATGATCTTCTGAATGGAATGAACAGTCTAATGAGTACAGGATACGAAATGAGAGTAAATCGAAGAAAGACGAAAGTAATGAAAAGTAGCAGAAATGAGAGCAGCGAGAAACTTATCAGGATTGATTGTCACGAAGTAGTTGGAGTTAAGGAATTCTGCTACCTAGCCAGTAAAATAACCAATGACGGACGAAGCGAGGACATCAAAAGCAGACTAGGCAATGGTAAAATGGGCATTGCCGGCCAAGAGAAGTCTACTAATATCAGATATCGACCTCTAAGTTGGAGAAGAAATTTGAGTTTATTTGCAGCACAGCATTGTGTGGTAGTGAAACATGGACTGTGGGAAAATCGGAACAGAAGACAATCGAAGCATTTGAGACGAGATGCTACAGACTAATGTTGAAAATTGGATGGACTGATAAGTCAGGGACGAAGATATTCTGTGCAGAATCGGAAAGGAATATGTGGAAAACACTGACTAGGAGAACGTACAGGATGGTAGGATATCTTTTAGGATAACAGGGAATGACTTTGATGGTACTAGAGGAAGTTGTTTAGAGCAAAAACTGTACAGGAAGGAAGAGATTGAAATACATCCAGCAAACAGTTGAGGATGTACGTTGTTAGTCCTATTGAGATTGGCACGGGAGAGGAATTCGAGGCGGACGCATCAAACCAGTCAGAAAACTGACGACTCGACAAAAAAAGTGGGGGTACAATTCAGCACAGCACTAGACTACACTACACACTACTGCACTTGCTATCAGAACAGAGCTAGATTTCTCATTTTTTTGTGCAACTAACCTCTGGCGCACTGAGGCACGACTGAGGATTTAGAGGCTGTGCCACAAGAGCTCTAGAGACTGAGAGATGGCTACCAGGGTCTCAGGAAACCCGTTGCGGTCCTCCCTGAAACTCATCTCCTCACTGCTTCCGGAAGATAGTTTTAGGTGGATGTTCTGGTTTGGTTCGTCTGTCACGGTGTACGGTCTCTTCGCCGTTGTCTTTCTGCAATGTAGGCTTGCACGTAATAAGCTGATATTTTAACTGTCAGCGAGTTCAGGTTGTGCCACTGTTCCTCATTCGTTATTATGTTAAAGACACTTGCACTACCAAAGAGGTTTGTCTTGGTCTGTAAGATCTTGTCTAATTTCACACTCGCAGATAATGTGGTCTGGGATGTACATTGCGCCACATTCACAAATGTCTGGTGCGTTGTCATATATTCGGTAAATAGCTGGAATATGTGTCATGTCGAGACAGGTAGTTAATAGCGCTATTGGTCGAAAGGAAGTATGACAGTCTGGATCTTTGTCATGTTAGGAAGGTACTGCAAAGTCCTCTTCGCTCTTTCTTCCCCGTACCTTCTCTACAGTGCATGCTTTTTTGCCTTATTCGATGTGGCTCTAGTATCCAGTATTTCCTTTACTTATCATGTTCGCCATTTTTGACCCTAATTTGTGCACATCTTTTCTAACAGCTAGGTCCAAAGGAAGCAGGCCCAGTATCAGAAACAGGACGTAGGAGCGCACTTCTCTGCTGGCTGGAGAGCCTGTGCTATCCTTAACTGCGAACTTCTTTGGCCAGTTATTGCTATTTTGTTCGGGATTTTAATGCTTTTCTGGTAGACTTTCTATATATGCATGAAAGTTTTGCTTTTCGTCTATTTATTTTTTCCTTTTCACAAGTTTGTCATTTATTCCGATTATGAGCTTTCTAGGTCGTTATAATGTTTCTTTCAGTAACGTATAAAATGTTTTGTGTGCTGATATCAATAGTTTTCTCTGCGCCAGCTGTTTAGGGTTTCAAGAACCACCTTACTATGGTATAATTTAACCTTTGTGGTGGCAGTTCCTATAATTAGATCTGGGCTGACGTTGCAGCCTCTGTTATGTTCTGAAGTTGGTTCAGTATTGGCTCTATGAGAACATCCCAGAACTCTGGACCACAAACAGAGCCGTACAGGCAGCTGTTGGTGACGTTCTTCACAATTTTCTTTCCGGGACGTTCTAGTTGCACTTGTCTGTCCGTGCAATAATAGCATAGGATTTTACAGGGGCACTTCGAACAGTCTGTTTCATTCTTTTAAGCAGGGCAAGATACAATAAATTGTCAAACGCCCCAGCTGCATCAGTCATTATACTTATAATGTGCTTGTTGTTTGGAGTGTTTGCGATATTCATTGCATGATACATCGTATCTTCTGTGTATTTCCCGTGCCTGCTGGGCCTGTCTTTGATCCTTTGACCAGCAGCATAAGTTTTTCTTGTACTTCGGCTGGGGCGTTTACCAAACAAATCGGCCAACAAGATTTCGGTTTTCTTGGGTCTTTCGTGTTTCCCTTGTTTAATATAATCAAATGAGAGATTTTTCAGATTCTCGCCATCAGTCCCTGCAAAAGGCATCTGTTTAATAACACATACGGTAAAATATCATCCACTAGCTGATGCAACACTTCTGCTATAATTCTATAAGGCTCTGGTGCTTTTTCCTTCTGTAACTTCAGTGTTGCCAGCCTCTCACCTCCTCCTGGCTAGATGTAATCACTATTATTCACACTCGACGCTAGTAATACAGAACGAAGAAGCTGATGTTGCTGTGTCTTCATTGTTGCTGCGTCTTCCATTGTTCTGTCATCTGGCAACGGAGTTCTGAGTAGGTACTGCAGTGGAATCTCGTCTCATCATGAAACCCTCATACCGTCTCAGAGTTGATAATATAGTTGCTGATAGAATATAGTTGCTGATAGAACCTTGTTTGTTTGAAAGTTTGCATGGAAAACTCTAAAACATCTGTTACCATTTGATCCATGATGTATGCCTCTCATTTTTGTACTCTTGTTTGGTGTAACAGCTTTTTGTACTGTTCAGTGAATGTTCGGAGGAAGCTTGGGCTTCGTCATTTTGCTTCTTCCCACGTGCCTCCCTCTGTATCTGATCTCCTTGTCCTGAACCGACTGCAATGTTTGTCCCAATCCGTCCGTTTTGGCGTCAACATTAATACTGCTTCCTTGTGGAGGTTGTATCTTTAATTCTGCCTTTAAAAGCACTGCAGCAACACAGAATGGACCAATTGGTTTGGACCGGTTACGTTGAAGCCTGCATCCGTGTTATAGGTCAGCCATCTTGGATCACCACCTGGGATTCTGATGCCATTTGGTGGTGTCCTGGATTCCGATCTTGGACTGTAATGGTGTTGGCCTGGTGCCTTGGATTGCCATCTTGGATTTTAAACATAGCACAAAAAAAAGGTTCAAATTGCTCTGAGCACTACGGGACTTAACATCTGAGGCCATCAGTTCCCTAGAATTTAGAATTACTTAAACCTAACTAATCTAAGGACATTACATACGTACATCCATGCCAGAGGCAGGATTCGAACCTGCGACCGTAGCAGTCGGGCAGGTTCCGGACTGGAGCGCCTAGAACCGCTCGGCCACCGCGGCCGGCTTAAACATATCACAAGTGACCTACTTCCACTGCGTCATCATGGAAAAATGCAGTAGGCTACAACTGTGTTGGTCCTAAGAGGTCTTTGCTAACAGCACCAAACTCTTGTGGACACTGTTGCTACAAGTATTAATAGCCCCTAAAGCAGCATGATCGGTATCTGAGTGACAAAGAACTTGAACTTGACTAGACCTTCGGTGTTTGCCCTAAAGCTCTATGGAACTCTACAGCTTACTTTCAGTGAATTTTGCTGCAGCGTTGTGGTTTATTAAAATTCAGCTGCAGTATGGGGCATTTCTTGCAATTCCACTGTAACAGAAGATATCTTTCGAAAATTCACCTTCAAGATGAGGATGTATGGAGTGAAGTGTCATACAGCCTGATCAATTCATGAATTGTTCGATTTACCGCCATATTCAAACTTAATATAAAGTACCGAAAGTCTGAATTTCATCTGAAATACTTCAGAGTAGCCTTCACATAGTCTGTATAACTTTGAATAATTCGAATTTCTAAGACTGCCGAAAATACTTCACTACAGTTGTTTATAATTCCGTGGTCCATAAACGTTACATCACTTATCTCCTGACAAACAACCTCGACTAGCTGGAGACTTCCTGAATTAATGTCCTTTTTGAAGTAATCGGTCCAGTGCTTATGAGAAAAGTCTTAGAAATTCTATGTATACGTGTAAACTTAAAAACACATGTTACGCTACGTCATCAGTCACGCACACCCTCAGATTCCTCAACTCTAACAGTTTAGAAATATGCTGGAAATACCTTGTGTGTAAGTTAAAATACAATACTAGCGAGAAATCACTCGAAGCACTTAACAGTGTAGAGCTATCTGAGCATAATATACCTTTCTGCTTATAGGAAAGATGAGAGTTCAACGCATCATGTATGTCAGTATCAAATTTGTCAACAAAGGTACACGTGCAGCAAAAATTAGTGTTAATTAAAGAATAATAGTGCCAACTATCAAAGTGTGAGATTGATGCATTACAGCTAGTCTGGATTTACGGTATGAATCCACTACTACCACCACCACCACCACCACCAGAACAACCACCACTAGTAGTTGGGAATGTGTTTTCAGATTTCAGTATAAACAGTAAAGAGTTCTGACTGATGGTCTTAGGTCTCACACCTCCTCACATAGTCGTCTGATCCCATGAACATCCAATGCCTCACAGCTCTGGAGACATGAAAGAATCCGCTGTAGCATGTTATCTGCTGACACTCTGATGTCGGCGAATTTTAACTCGTAATTACAGTAGTTCTGCAGTGAGTGTAAATCTCTTTCAGATAATCGTTTTTACAATGATACTTTACAGTGGTATCCAGAAAGAACTGCATTTGTAACATGAAGAAAACTTGACACTGATGACAAATTTATGCAGCCATAACATTCCGAACCTTTACATGGCAGCGTTCAGTGGAGTTACATTGTCTTCTGTCAAGTACCTCCATCAATGTTGTGAGGAAAACGTATGGTGTCTATGCACTACTAGTATGTTGGTCTCCAACGGATCTGTGCAGCTGTCTAGCTGATTTTACTTTAAAATACGTATCTAAGGGCTGTAGGATTGCATTAAATCATCTCGTTCACAATATGAACTCTTTACATGTGTTCAGTGACACTAGCATATGGTTTTCTAACTCGCATACCACTTAATTCAGAATTAATCTTTTTCAGATTAGCATGCATTCTGTCAGAATGATGGAAAATCGCAACTGCCGGAATTTAACAGACATGTGATGCCATATACTTTAATGATTATTTCCCCATCGCCCCCCCCCCCCCCCCCCCACTGCATCCCTGTAACAGAATAGGCTGCACCCTGTTGTAAAATTAGAGCAAGTTTGAGTGTGTTATCTTGGAGCTGGGTGCTGTTACCTGGCCATGGTGGGAGGTGCACTGCCCACATTCTGATGACATAAAATAGTGACGTACTGATAGCTCCAACACTCGCTGGTAGAAGTGGGTTGCTGTGTACGCAGATGTTGCATTTCATCTGGAGCACAGACTGCAGTCGCACCATTAGCCATACTGCAATAGTCTCTCGAACCTATATGATGTCATGGTAAAAAGGTGTACGGCAGCTGAGGTTGTTTGGACACTGCCTTTGGGTGGGCTACTGTCATCACTCCTGTCAGACACTGCTACATTCCATACTAACTAGAGGTTCATCATAAGTATTCTGTGATCTCGGACACATGAGGGCTTCACAACACTTTGCATCAGGCATCTCAAACATGCACTTGACCACCAGCTGGCAGCGAGGCCGTCAACAACAGGGTGCACATTTGGCGGCTGCAGTGCGGTATACAGTGTCTGTTAGCTGGCGTGATCTGTTGGGAGTGCTGCAAGCTGATCTGTTAGGTATGTTTAAACAAGGAAAGTGCAACTGCATACGTCTCCCATCATCATCCTACGCATTGCAGTGACATGTTACTCCAAAGAGATATACAGTTTAAAGTCAGGGCAAGTGTTCTAGTTATGACAACCTATGGGCTTCGCATCATTTTAAACTTACTATAAGTGGATTCTTACGTCGCAGCTTGCCACAGTAAGTTTGAAACCCAAGAGCAAAGAGACAACTTGTGTAATTTCAGAATGGCAGGAAATTCAAAAAATCCTCCTGTTCTAATTTTAAAGCGGTGGCAAGAAATTAAAAAAAATAAAGTTAGGGCAAGTGAATTTTTGAGTGCCGCGTTAAATATAAAACTGTAATTTTCAATATTCCATAGTTCCAAACGTGGGCAAAATGGACTCTTGGCTTTGAAACAGAGTATGTATAGCTGTGATGCCAGAGAGACAGGGAAATTGTTTTAACTCTCACTAGTACTATTTCCCACTTAGCAAGTGACCTGACAGACATGCTTATGGTGCAGTCTGGAATTGTGACATTATAGAGTGCACTTGTGTTCCCAGATCAGCCATCTTGTAGTTCTGAATTTGACACCTACAGAACAGTGCACTGTCCTGGATTTTTTAAATTTCTCAGCAATTTATACTTACAATAATTGATCACTGAGCTATCATAGGGGTGGGGAGGTGGCGGGGGAGGGAAACCCTGCAGAAAATTGGAATGTTTTGAATTTCGCACCATTTTATACATGGGACAATTGACCTATGATATCAGAGGGATGGGGACAGGCGAGGGAACAGACACTGGCAGGAGTGTGAGAGGTCATTGTCATCGAGGGATAGTGTGGAAATTGACAACAATGCAGGCTGTCTTCGAATTGGCCCAGCTGTACTACAAAGGCCCTTCATAGGCTGGCTGTACTTGCTGTTTACAACAAATCCGACACAGTTCTTTAATCCACAGGCAGAGACGACAGACCACGGGACGTTGATTACGGCAAGATTGAAAGGGAGAGGCCCTCCTCTTAGGAAAAATCTAACACACACTGCTTGTCCTTACCACAGTTGCAAACAAGTCATTGGCACACTCGCGTGGTTCATAGACAGCAAGGTGAAATATTCATAATGGTGAGTGCACACTTCGGTTTTGTATCTTGTAAATTGATATTATTGTAAGTTGTGCTAAACATTAATAGTCCGCAAGTTACTGTATTATATTACAACATTTTACTTATTATTATTATTATTATTATTATTATTATTATTAATTAAATCCAAGAGAACTGTGGTACCTTAAAGGGGGACTGACAGCAGACCCACGGAACATCTACAAATATAGATTAAATCCTTAAAGGGATAATATAGTTCCAACGGATTTCACAACCGTGATAAACATCTTGAAACATGTTTTCTGCATCGGCTGTTAATTTGCATTTCACTTTTATTTTTTGTACTAAGAATTCGTGGATGTTGTGCAACCTTTCTCAAGTCAAATGTTCCACCCGTTAACTACATATTGTTGCAGTCGGTCAAGGAGGTCAATTCTTAGTCTAAAGTGCAGGGACGGTATGTTTGGGCAACAGTGGAACGGTTCTCCTACGACAATAGGTTTTGCGTTCTGTCAGGACTGCTTGAATATTGGGGGACATACTGATGTGTTGAAATTTGGCTTGTTTATTCTGTATTTTACTTGATTGCTGTGTGTGTGTGTGTGTGTGTGTGTGTGTGTGTGTGTACGATCAGTATTTGCTTACAAAGTGCTAACAGAAACATTGATTTAAATACGAAAGTTTCGCTTGTGGCGCAGATATGGAGGAAAAGAAACCAGTATAAATATAAACTTTGTCGGAGGCAATAACTTCTGGCATGGATTGAATTTAAATTCTCATATGCCATTGGGCGGCTAAGTTTCATGGTATGACTCCGTCTGAGAGTGTATTTCAAGATTTTATAGACTGGTAGACATTACTGCAGAGATATTATAATTAATATCGGGTGTCACAAATCACTTAGAAAGAGCGCGAATACGACAGCGTCATATTCTCGCCTCAGCTGACCACCTGACGTCACTTCCTCATTAGCCAGGGCAGACCGCGGATGCCGAAGTAGAGCGTGGGAGGAGGCTTCAGTGCTCACACCGGTCAGTGACCTGTTTATACGATGTGCGGCTTTCACAGCGGTACGAGTGTAATTATCTTTACGGGCAGAGACAGACGTAATACGGGCCCAGAAAATGCCTGTCTGTAACCTGCCGACACCTACGTGACACAGGAATCACATTTTTTTGCCTGTCTCGTCTATTCGAACAATACCCGATTTATCTGGTTGCTTGGCGAACTGATTGTAATAAAAGGTATCAGGTTAGTTTTCGAAACGACCGCTAGTCCGTAAAAAACACGCTCTACAATCTACTACTACCTTCACAAGTTGTTGGCACACAAACAGAAATAATCCCATAAAAAAGGTTGCTTCATAAATACGTATAAATATTATCTTATTTTTCAGTGATTAGAGAAACTACGGAAATGTTGAAATTAGATGGTTGGACGGGTTCTAAACCCTGCACATCGAGAATGCTCCATCACGCGCAGTAAGGTAGATGCAGATGTAATGGTAATTCATTATATATACATCGCTTGACAAGTGAAGCACCAAGAAGCGGAGGAAGAACCTAAATGAAATTTCACCAGCTGATAGGAAATGTGAGGTTTGCTCAGTAACTACAAAAGTGAGTTACATGTACAATCAATTTGGCAACATGGGCCCACTTATTTTTGGTCTCGATATGGACACTGATTAGCTTGGAAACAGTGTCAGAAAACCGATGTATTGTCTCGTGGGACGAGCTGGCCCAAAAATGCGACGGGTCCTTCGTATCCTGGATACTGACAGTGGGATGAAGTCCGAGTTCGTCCGACAGTCCCTCTATTTGAGACGGATCCGGATGGAATCCCAATATGATTTTACAAAGAGTACTCTAGCTTGAATTTATCATGAATGTCTCATCCAACTCAAAGTCCCAAGACACTGGAAAAAAGCGCAAGTGACTCCAGTATATAAGAAGAGTAAAAGAGCAGACCCACAAAATTACAGCCCAATATCTTCAACTTCTGTTCACTGCAGAATCCGTGAATATCCAATTCGGATACAATAAACTTCCTGTAAACTGAGAAGCTTATGTCCACGAATCAGGATGGTTTTAGAAATCATTGCTCTTGCGAAACTCAGATTCCCCATTTCTCAAATTATATGCGGCGAGCTATGGATGAAGGCCAACAGGCAGTTTCTATCTTTCTAGATAGCCGGAAAGCATCTGACACGGTGCCCCATAGCAGGCTGTTCACAAAAGTACGATAATATGAAGTAAGTTCACAAATATGTGAGTAGCTCGAAGGCCTCTTAAATAATAAAACACTGTGTTTTCTTTGACCGCGAGTGTTCATGGGGCACAAGAGTATTGTCAGGAATGTCGCACGGAAGAGTGATAAGACTGCCCTTCTTCTCTGTATACATTAATGATTCGGCGGATAAGGTGGGCAGCAATCTGCGGTTGTTTGCAGATGATGCCGTGGTGTACGGTAAGGCGCTTCTCAACAACAGATTCGATGACCGATGGATTGGTAGAAGCGGACTAATTCCATGGCCTCCACGCTCTCCTGACTTCAACCCTCTTGACTTTCATTTATGGGGGCATTTGAAAGCTCTTGTCTACGCAACCCCTGTACCAAATGTAGAGACTCTTCGTGCTCGTATTGTGGACGGTTGTGATACAATTCGCCATTCTCCAGGGCTGCATCAGGGATTCCATGCGACGGAGGATGGATGCATGTATCCTCGCTAAGGGAGGACGTTTTGAACATTTCCTGTAACAGTTTGAAGTCACGCTGGTACGTTCTGTTGCTGTGTGTTTCCATTCCATGATTGATGTGATTTGAAGAGAAGTAATAAAATGAGCTCTAACATGGAAAGTAAGCGTTTCCGGACACATGTCCACATAACATATTTTCTTTCTTTGTGTGTGAGGAATGTTTCCTGAAAGTTTGGCCGTGCCTTTTTTGTAACACCCTGTATACACATTCGTTTCTCTCTCGCTCTATTTGCAAGTGAAACAGGCAAGGAAATGAATAGTAGTGGTACAGCGTACGGACGCCATGCACCGTATATGTAGCTCTGGGGATTTTGATGACCACTGGACTACCTCAACTTTTGCCTTGTGTGGACGGGTACTGACATGTTCAAAATTGGTACGACGATACTGTCACATGATAGGTAAGACTGACGTAGGATATCCGTGACACTTAGTTGCGCTGTCAGTTCCTTCAACGACTGCCAGCTATAATCTCAACTGATACCCGCCAGGTGTAGAACGGCTGTGCTACTGCAAAACGGTGTAAGAATGTGACTCCACATCTCGCCGCAGTACTGTCCAACTGTGGGTATGCGTAGCGGAACAGAAATTAGTGTCCTCGCCGTTCAAAATGCGACCCATTCCTCAAGGGCGCGTGGTTCCCAGTCACAGCACCATTCCAGTTCCAGCCGTTTGTGTTGCGTTGTTAACGGCATCATACACATGGGACGATACTTTACTAGGCAGACTACAGATAATTTCCAACAAATGGTGCGGGATGATACAGGGAGCCCATTACTAGTTCGCGGATGGCAGGTACAAATGTCAATAGCTTAAGATGTGCTTTCTGCACTATACGGCGATCCCGTCTTGTAGTGGGCAGAGACGGTCGACCGGGATACTGGCGACGTGTATACGTGCCCTCATTTTCCCACTCAAACACAGGACCACTTTCACATCCGAATGCCCCACAAATCTGGATGTTTGACAATTCTGCTACCCAGCCAAATGGACACACACGAAGAGACCCCTTTTAAATTGTCAGGTGTTACACGCTCTCTTAAGACTACGCAGCATCTCCATGCCGTTCATAGCGATCACTCGATATCTGACGCTGTTCACACCCCTTATACAACCTACCAAGCCGTGTAATAACACTTAGCACGAGCGACATTGTTGTCACCGTTCTACGAGGTGCATTCAAGTTCTAAGGCCTCCGATTTTTTTTCTAATTAACTACTCACCCGAAATCGATGAAACTGGCGTTACTTCTCGACATAATTGCCCTGCAGACGAACACATTTTTCACAACGCTGACGCCATGATTCCATGGCAGCGGCGAAATCTTCTTTAGGAGTCTGTTTTGACCACTGGAAAATCGCTGAGGCAATAGCAGCACAGCTGGTGAATGTGCTGCCACGGAGAGTCTTTCATTGTTGGAAAAAGCCCTAAAGTCACTAGGAGCCAAGTCAAGTGAGTAGGGAGTATGAGGAATCACTTCAAAGTTACCACGAAGAAATTGTTGCGTAACGTTAGCTCGATGTGCGGATGCGTTGTCTTGGTGAAACAGCACACGCGCAGCCCTTTCCGGACGTTTTTGTTGCAGTGCAGGAAGGAATTTGTTCTTCAAAACTTTTTCGTAGGATGCACCTGTTACCGTAGTGACCTTTGGAACGCAATGGGTAAGGATTACGCCCTCGCTGTCCCAGAACATGGTCACCATTATTATTTCAGCACTGGCGGTTAACCGAAAGTTAAGTTTTGGTGGCGGTGAATCTGTGTGCTTCCATTGAGATGACTGGCGCTTTTTCTGGATTGAAAAATGGCATCCACGTCTCATCCATTGTCTCAACCGACGAAAAGAGTCCCATTCATGCTGTCGTTGCGCGTTAACATTTCTTGGCAACATGCCACACGGGTAGTCATGTGGTCGTCCGTCAGCATTCGTGGCACCCACCTGGATGACACTTTTCGCATTTTCAGGTCATGCAGGATTGTGTGCACAGAACCCACAGAAATGCCAACTCTGGAGGCGATTTGTTCAACAGTCATTCGGCGATCCCCCAAAACAATTCTCTCCACTTTCTCGATCATGTCGTCAGACCGGCTTGTGCGAGCCCGAGGTTGTTTCGGTTTGTTGTCACACGATGTTCTGCCTTCATCAAACTGTCGCACCCGCGAACGCACTTTAGACACATCCATAACTCCATCACCACATGTCTCCTTCAATTGTCGATGAATTTCAATGGGTTTCACACCACGCAAATTCAGAAAACGAATGATTGCACGCTGTTCAAGTAAGGACAACGTCGCCATTTTAAGTATTTAAAACAGCTCTCATTCTCGCCGCTGGCGATTAAATTCCATCTGCCGTACGGTGCTGCCATCTCTGGGACGTATTGACAATGAACGCGGTCTCATTTTAAAAACAATGCGCATGTTTCTATCTTTCTCCAGTCCGCAGAAAAAAAATCGGCGGCCTTAGAACTTGAATGCACCTCGTACCTGTCAGAGAAATGCAATTTTCCATTTACGAGTAAATACCATTCATAGTGTGCACGTGTAAGTAGCTTATCAGTATTTAAAGCGGGTTGTGTAGATCTTGCGTGTTACGACCAGCGTGGTTCCTCTTAAGGAACCTCTTATACTGGAGTGTCTTCTTCTACAAATCATAGTTCTACTAAATCTTTATCCCCCGGCAAAAGTTGTATGATTAATAAACACGCTACTTTATTTCAGTGACACTGTAGTTATACTTCAGGCTTACAGTTTATTTAAAGATTGTGTGTACACACTGTGGAAAACTGAAGGTTTAACTTTCGCATCAGTAAAATATAACTAATAACAGATTCTACATTACTTCAACAGTCAGAAATAAGATATAGCGTTGTCGAGCAATAACTAAATACGGAATAAGAACGCGAACAATCACAATCCCAGGAGGGAAGTAAATCATCGGAACAGTGTCGATTCTGCAGTTTTTTTTTTTTTTTTTTTTTTTTTTTTTTTTTTTTTTTTTTTTTTTTTCTTCTTTCCATCGGTCTTCCGAGAGGTTCCATTTGAGCTCATTTCCTAGTGCTTAGTCCCAACGTATTGGATAATTTGATGGATACTTTTTTGTTCAAAAATGGCTCCAAGCACTATGGGGACTTGACATGTCATCCGTCCCCTAGACTTAGAACTACTTAAACGTGACTAACCTAAGGACATCACACACCCATGCCCGAGGCATGATTCGAACCTGTGACCGTAGCAGCAGCGCGGTTCCGGACTGAGGCGCCTAGAACCGCTGTGTCACACGTGCCCTATAGCTTTTACCCTACATCGCTCTTCCTATGGAAGTAATGCCCAGAAGTATTGACACATGTCCTATCACTTATGTCCCTTACTTTAATTGGTATTTTACATTTGTTTATTTCCTTGCTGCTTCTGCACAGTCTTATTACGTATGTTATGTCGTCAGTTCACTTAGGTTTCACCATCTCTGTGTAATACCATACCTCAAGACAATAGTTTTTTTCTTCTCGCCGGCCAGAGTGGCCGAGCGGTTCTAGGCACTACAGTCTGGAACCGTGCGACCGCTGCGGTCGCAGGTTCGAATCCTGCCTCGGGCATGGATGTGAGTGATGTCCTTAAGTTAGTTAGATTTAAGTAGTTCTAAGTTCTAGGGGACTGATGACCTCAGATGTTAAGTCCCATAGAGCTGAGGCATTTTTCTTCTCGTTTGTCACTGTAAATGATTGAATTACACGCAGTGAGTGTTTCACACGTATGTTTTTTAAGAAAAGCAGTGACTGTTATTCGTGAAATCAGTGTTGATTCGAAATATTACGTTACTATAGAAAATAGAAAAGTGATCAGTGCTATTTTAATAACCATGCTGGCAGAACGAGCAATAAACACTTAGCGTAAGAATTAACACAGCACTGCTGAGACAATAACGGCGTTGTTGCCGTGTGTTGTGTAAGACATGATCCAGGGCTAGTCGATACGATAGCTTCTCGCTATCGTCGCAGGACGTGCGTTGTATTGCAGAATGGCTCTAATCCTTGTCTCCTAATGTCTTTACGAAGTGACGTAGCAATGAAGTACAATGTTCCAAAAACTGTGTTCACATGTGTGTGAAATCTTATGGGACTTAACAGCTATGGTCATCAGTCCCTAAGCTTACACACTACTAAACCTAAATTATCCTAATGACAAATACACACACCTATACCCAGTGAGGACTCGAACCTCCGCAAGGACCAGCCGTGCAATGTTACATTTGCTTTAAAAGACTGAAGATTTGTCTGTCATTTCTGTGAAATAATCGATGAGGAAGGAAACTATATAGTACAGTAATAAATTAAAAATTTAACAATTTGTTTATAGCACACAATAAAAATAGCCGATCTGCTGCTTGCGTCTACATAACATGCCTGTATCTGCTTGTAGCCATGGAGAACGGACAGATTAACACGCAAAACAAAGATCCTCGACGTCTGTGTTCACCCTTTAGCACTGGCTATTCGTAATGCCTAAACGGTGAGGTGATAACCCGATTACCACATGATTTGACAGTTTCAAAAAAATCAAGTCAACCACTTATTACTTTGGGGGAAATCGTACGGTGGATGAGCTTTCTTTGTGATCGTGTGCCTATTAAAAGTGAGTGAATTTTTTTGACCTTTCTTCGATTCGTCCGATTATTGCACGAAATAAGCGATTTGTGGTTTTTCATTTCCGTTACTTCAGAAGCCGGTTATTTTGATGGGTTTCAACAGTCGGGTTACACTGGCATGGAAAAAAGAATGATATAACCGAAAACCGTTAGTTTCATCGATTACGGAATACACACACACACACACACACACACACACACACACACACACACACACACACACACACACACACACACACAGAGAGAGAGAGAGAGAGAGAGAGAGAGAGAGAGAGAGAGAGAGAGAGAGAGAGAGAGAGAGAGAGCGAGCGTGTGTGTGTTTTTACTTCATCCCGTGTCCCAATTTGTGGAAAGTGGTTGCTGGCGAACGTGAAGGATTAAGTGGAGTGGAGTCAGATGGGTAGGAGAACGACCTCTTGCAGCCGATGCTGAGCGGTAGTAATTTCGTAGTCCCTGCAGCTTCCTCCTCCCGGACTCTCCCACACACCCTCCATCGGAGGGTTTTGCGGCAGCAGAGGGGTTAAGCTGCGCTGCGGCCGGCGGTATCTCTATTAAAGACGGGTGGTGAGCGGGGAGGCCTCATCGACAGCTGGCGTTAGGGCGGCCTCGGCCTCTGCCTCTGCCTCGGCTGCGGCTGGCGGGCACCTAATGCCCGCGGCCCTGGGGTGCCGTCCGGTTATTGGCCCCGGAGCGCCGCCTCGCCCTCCGCGGCAGCTGGTCGCGTCATCAAAGCCGAGCTCACGGACAGATACGCCGGCCAACTTTGCACCGGCGCGTCGCACCGTTCCGCAACGTCCGAGGTGGTGCCGCCCTGTTCCACTGCCATCCCTACGGTAATAAGCTTATTACGCGTTTGACGTCAGCGATTCCCATTGAATTCGGCAAACTCACGTGAGGGTATGTGAGTATTCTTCCCTGATTTTTCTCCCCTAATTGAGAACAGTTCAAATGGCTCTGAGCACTATGGGACTTAACATCTGAGGTCATCAGTCCCCTAGACGTAGAACTACTTAAACCTAATCAACCTAAGGACGACACACACATCTGTGCCCGAGGCAGGATTCGAACCTGTCACCGTAGTGGTCGCGCGGTTCCAGACTGAAGCGCCTAGAACCTCTCGGCCACTCCGGCCGCCTTGAGAATCGTTACCCAGTTAGTTAATAAGATAGTAACTGTCGCCAAGATGGTAACTTTCATTATAGCTAATTTACTGTATGAATCTGAAACTTCCCACGTGCAAGGTGAAGTTGGCCATCAAGTTTACAGTGCCTGGACACTTATCGTTACAGAATGGTACCTCAGGCACTGCTGCAAAAACCAGTCACGCTGGTCGTAAAATGTTGTGCCCTTTTGGTTACCTTAGAGTTTTCCTTGTGAGCAGTGCTTTCAAATAGCACCAAAGGAGAAAAATGTCCCTAACTTCCTGTACAGTCTTGGAGATCTTAGAATACGCTTCTACTAGCGGTATAGTGAGCTACTGAGCCACCTAGACTTAATGGACACTGTTGTAACAGTGTTCCAGAGCGCTGAAAGCTCAGAAAGTGGGAAAAGACTGCGGGTATTCGACGAGCAAAGCATTTAAGCGTCTTGTTGCTCGCTACGTAAGACAACCTGATGAACAAATACGATGATTGGTCGAAATAAAGGCCGCAACCCAACCACAGTGTCATTCGTACTCTTGCTCGTGTGGCGCTAACTTTCCTGCAACCTTATCATTTGAAGGCGTGCGATGCCATGTTCATTAGGCACGCATGCATATCTGAAGGACATTGCATGGTACAATGTTAAACACAGACTGCATACAGTATTAGATGCCTAGAAAAGCTGAGATAAGTGTCTCCTTGTGAGGGAATCACAGCAGCTGTGAGAATTCCGCACGTGAGAAACTCAGTGGCATTTGGAGGTTTTTGTCGGTCCTGGAGGGGTGCTCGGACAGCAGAAAATAAGACTGCTCGCGCAAAGTGGAAAATCTGTGCTTCAAATCTGTGTGGCACATATTGTTATTTTTATGGAATAATCTTTCGGTACTTGCAGGAACATGGACATATTAATAACTTGAATACAAAGTATTAATGATCCACAATAATATTTATTAGTTCGTTGTGAACCGGCTTCCAACTTCTTGAGCTGTCGTCAGGTAACTTAATGCTCGATATAGTCCACAAAACTTCACCCGAGAATCCATAGCTGACAGACAGGTGGCAATTTAAGACTTGCATCGATACAAAAACACAAGCATGATGTAATACCTAAGGAGACTCTGAACAAATAACTATTATAGAACAGTATACTCAAATATTGAAACCATGTGAATGTATAAAACAGAAATGCTCTAAAAGTGAGTAATGGCACAGGCAAGTACGTCATGTGGACAAACTGGTGAAAGTGACGAACAGACCGAAAATAAACTTACTAAGCATGAAAGGAGTTGGAGATTGAGAGATTCCACCTTTGCTGAACATGCTCTGAATATCATTCGTATGACGTGAAATGTGGTATTCTCCATAAAGGAACTAAAGCGAGAAAACCAACATTACCTGAAATTCTGGCCATTAATAAACACTAATTACAGAATCCTTTAATGACCAAACACAGTTCCATTACTCACCTTATTAAAGTAGCAGCCAGCTGTTACCCCTCTCACCATTAGCTAATAAGTTTATCTGTTCTACGCCCACCTTCCATATACTTCTTTCTTCCCCTCCGTTTATTCCGTCTGTTCTTTACATTCGTCAGTTTGTCCATATGGCATGTTGCCTGTGCCATTACTCACTTGTAGAACGTTTCTTTTTATACACTCACATAGTTTTAATGTTTGAATGTACTGTGATATAAGATTTATTTGTTAAAAGTCCCTTAAGGTATTGCATCATCCTTGTCATATATGACAATATAGTCATAAGATGCTACATATCTTTCTACAATTACGAATTCTCGGGTGAAGTTGTACAGCAACGAATTCTCGGGTGAAGTTGTGTGCACTATCAGTTGAGCATTATCTGACAATGGCCAAGAAGTCGAAAATCGGCTCTTAACGAACTAATAAATATTATCGTGGAGCATTAATTTATTGTGTTCAAATTGTTAATTTTTGTCACGAATAAGTTTTGCAACTGAAGTCTGATAGTATTCGCAATTCCAAATACCTGTAATGTCTCACATCTAGCTCTGTAGATCGTAGCCGTGTTTGCATGTGGTCACTTCGCGCGAAGCCGATAACACGCGACGTGACTCCTTTTCTAATTACTCAAAATGACCTCTTAAAGTTAAAATAAAATGATTATTGATTACCTGATCATAGCGCAGTATTAAGAGTTCTCTGTGATCATTAAGAAACAAAATCTGTCAATTTAATACTTTCATGATCGAAAATACTGCTTTTGGCACGCAGGTAGAGGGTAATTCATCTTTCGTTTCAGCGATCAAAAAGCACACAAGATGATGGAGTTTGCGAAATTTACACGATTGCTGTAACCCGATAGTAGCATCTATTTTTATCATCTTACTCGTGACGTCATGCGTTATCTGTGGTCTCTTCGATCAACTGAGATGTGACCTGTCGGAAAAAAATAGCTGTAGCTCCAAGAACCAGAAATGTTGCAAGTGCAGTGGAGCCACAAACGCAGTGCACATGGGTAAAAATCTCGATTCTTTATTTATGAGTTTCTTTTTTCCCTGCCCAACAGTGACGTTCCCATTCGTGTGATAGGCTGTCGTGGTAGCTGCAGTCTGATAACCTACATGTAGGACGGCACTGCGTGCTGTAGCAAAGTTTGATGATGAACGGTGCCAGGTGATCCATTTCGGCACCTTCCTACAGTCAGCAATCTGAGCAGAATTCGCTTGTCAGAGAAGATTCAGAATCAAAGGCACCTCTACACGCCATTATTCAGCAGTGCAGTTCTCGAAAATGTGATGAGTCATCAAGCTTTATTGGAAAGAATTACTGATACGTGGCTTTCCAGACTTGGGTATTTGCGTTATATGTCGACCATTGAACGTCTTCAGTATAATTGGTTGGCAACTTGTTAGTCACTGTCCTGCATTAGCCACTGCTGCTGACGCGTGTACTCGCATACACCATACGTGGCAAGGTTGTTCTCAGGAACATATCGAACCCTTATTCGATTCCACGTCCTGGGATTTCACACTCTACTAAAGCTCCACAGTCGATATCACGTAGTATTCCGTAATTTATGTAAAGTTAAGTAACATTTACAATTTGTTACAAAGGTACAATGTCGCAAACGTTATCATCTGCTGATTTTCTTACATAAACATACAGGGGATAGAAAATACATCATGAAAATCACAACACATTACCTAACACGGTGTAGCAGAACAGTTGGCGTTCAAAACAATCTCACTCGTCTCGGAATGGAGAACCTTACACCATTCTTCCTTCACAATAGTGGTAACTGAAGGTAGTGATGTTTAAGGTGGATAACGATCACGTAGTCCTCTCTCCAAAGTAAACCACAAAGCCTCAGTTATATTGAGATATGGTGATTGTAATAGCCAGCGGAGATGAACCCGTCATGGACGGTGGGTATGTGTGAGCGGGGACCAGTCGTCTTGGAGCACTTCGGCTCGCTTGATTATGGAAGAACCCATCATTACACTCTGGGATGGACGTGTTCACTCATAATTGTTAGATAACCGTGGACAGTAATGTGACTTTATGAACCGTGGGGTTTAATGGGATACCACTATATAGCATCCCAAATCACCGAACCACCGCAGTTTTTTACTCTTAGGACGCAAGATCGACCATAAGTTGGAAACCGTGCGCAATAACACTAATCCGACCAAATAACTTCCTTCCATTGCCTCATAGTCCAGATTTCGTGGCTTCGGCAACACGTTTTCCTGTTCATGGCATTTGCGCCACAAGTGATTTCTTTTGGAATTCCTGGTCGCTGCGCAGTTTTCTTACGAAGATCATTGGCCTTATTTTGGTGCTGATAAGGTTCGGGAGTGCGGCATTCAGTTGTACAGTGACTTTTGCAGCTATTGTCGCTGTAGTTTGTCACAATTCTCTTCAGTGACTTGTGACATAATGCACCCACAGCTACACAGAACACTGATCTCACCACGACTGATACTTGTGAGGTGTTAAGGTCACTGCACAGGTGCCATTCGTGGTCAGATACAACAGCACAACCTGCAGGCTTGGCTAACCACCTCAATTATGAAACTTCCTGGCAGATTAAAACTGTGTGTCCGACCGAGACTCGAACTCGGGACCTTTGCCTTTCGCGGGCAAGTGCTCTACCAACTGAGCTACCGAAGCACGGCTCACACCCGGTACTCACAGCTTCACTTCTGCCAGTACCTCGTTTCCTACCTTCCAAACTTCACAGAAGCTACCGTGTGTGAGTCGTCCCTCGGTAGCTCAGTTGGTAGAGCACTTGTCCGCGAAAGGCAAAGGTCCCGAATTCGAGTCTCGGTCGGGCACAAAGTTTTAATCTGCCAGGAAGTTTCATATCAGCGCACACTCCGCTGCAGAGTGAAAATATCATTCTGAACACCTCATTTATGTTCAACCAGGCGTTTCTCGTGGTGTTTCCATGTATTTGTCCAACCTGTGTACGGTGTGACTTTTCGAAACGTCCAAAAATTCCTCTCCCATTTTCTTTTTTGGTCAACTGTATTAACGCCAGAGCTATTTTTTTTGTAACAATGGTCTTCGAAAACAGCTATGTATAGGCGGGTGTTGAAAAAGGTAGCATTTACACAGCAGGAGAAGTGTGCCATACTCTGACGAGGACATTTACCAAGTAGCGCTGCCACCCAAGCCCGAAGTAAGAGAGCAGGATCTATATTTTTTGATAAAAAGAAGTTTGTATTTTGAAGCGATTGCATTGATAAATTTGAGACCTTGCATCATGACACGATGAAGCAGTCGCATCTGACGGAAGTTACGTTATTACGCCAAAGATACACACTTCCTATTGGTCTCCAATGAAACTTCTCGTGCATTTTACGAACAACGTGCTTTGTCTATACAAAGCAGCACCATGCAGTCTTTATAATATCATTTTTCTGATAATGAATCAGTTTGTCTGCTTCTCATATATTATCTGTGAAAAATAAAGATGGTGCTGTAAATATTGGTTTGCATGAAAATGGTACATATTCATTAGATTTCTTTCAACATAATCTGTACGTCGTTTAGATTTCCGAAGATACCGAACATCGAACCTGTATAATTGAACAATTAGCTACGCTCCATCTGGGCAGCTATTTATTGCGCTGTGTTTTATTAGTCTGATAGTGAGAAAGTTACCCGTCATAAAAATATTACGCTCTTCAATTTAAGGTATATAACTCGAACGGTGCAAGCTGAAATTATACTAATTTAAGTAATACACTTAAAGATAACATTCGAAAGCAATACAATTAGAGATTTCGGTGCACCAGGCGTTGGAATGGAATTACATTAGGCCGTAATTCCGTCTATTGTCATATAAATAATCGATTTCGAACCATAACTAAACCGCCGAGAGTGACGCTTCGAAAAATGGCTTAATAACTTGAAAAGGTGCCAACATTGAGAGTGAAAGCGGAATTCCACTGTTAAACAAATAGGAGAGAGATGATAGGTAGAAAGATTACACCGAAGGCCTCTGCGAGAGAAAAGTGTTAAGACGTGTGTAATAGGTCGTAAATGGTGGAAAAACTTCAACTCAGGTGCAGCGAATTATTAATGCCGAGAGTAGTATAAGCTGCCTACGAGTATTGGACGTTGCGTGCTACGGACGCATCTCTCTGGAATAAGTAACCAAAGATGTATATTTGAGGACTCGGTGTCGGTCGCTGTGGCCGAGAGTTTCTAAGCGCTTCAGTCTGGAACCGCGCGACCGCTACGGTCGCAAGTTCGAATCTTGCCTCGGGCATGGATGTGTTTGATGTCCTTACGTTAGTTAGGTTTAAGTATTTCTAAGTTCTAGGGGACTGATGACGTCAGATGTTAAGTCCCATAGTGCTCAGAGCCATTTGAACAATTTTTTTTAGGGCTCTGTGTGAAGTGGTTACAGAGATCGGACGTGTCGTAAATTGGAGATATTTTGCAATTGTTGTGCTACGCTATTAAGCTCCGTTGTGAATGTTTATTTATTCGATGGCACAGTAAGCAAATTCAAGAAAATAAAACGCATTCAAGGTATGTGTTTATCAATTTATAAAAGGTTTGACAAACACTCCTCAGGTATCACCTGACGTAGATGGATCGAAGGTACAGTGTGGAATGATACTGCGAGCTTGCATCTTTTCATATATATATATATATCTCCTGTAACTTTTAAAACCAAAGACTTAATCTTTAGCTTTTAAAACGCTGAAGATAAAACATAAATAAAACCACTGGAAATGGGCTGGTGTTTAATTTTGTATACTTTGGTTGCTAGATTACCTTTATTGTTGATCTTATTTAGGGTTTGATTTTTCTAACACTTTATAGTTCCCTTGATTTTGGTTCTTTTTTATAATTTTGGCTTTTTTAGTTAAGATGGTAATATTTTTGGTTCACTAAAATTATGAAGGATTAATAAGAAGCAGTGAATTTCCTTAAAGTTTCTTAAATAAATAAATAAATAAATAAATAACTAAATAAATTACTTAATTAATGTACATTAAACGTGATAGTATAAATTGAAATCTATGCGGATGAAAAACATAACCAGTATTAGTCCGAATTTGAGTTTTTTGAAGACTTGCGATCAAATAAGGTGGAATGCTTCGATAATGCCCTTACCAAAATGTTTGGGGGAGGTGCGAACGAAACTATTTCTCAAGCTGGTATGTAGAATCTGAGACTGGGCACGTACAGCACACTTTCGGAAAAAAAACATTATCTACATAGCCCTGAAACTCGTAAGGGAAGACAGGTGCTAGAAGTATCACCCGTGCATCCAAGTTGCTAAGTTGGTGACAAGAACAATATACAGTAGAATGGGGAATAAAATGATTGTCAGATGAATATCAGTTTGGCTTTAGGAAACGTGAAAGCATCAGAGTTAGAGTTCTGACGTTGCCATTGATAATGGAAGCAGTACGTAAGAAGAATAAAGACACGAGCACCGGATTCTTTCGGCCAAGAAAAAGCGTTCAAGCATCAGAGACGTTCGAAATTCTCGGGGAAAGAGGTGTAAGTGTATGAAAACACGCTTGTGCGTAAGTGAATCAAGCGAGTGGTGAAAACGACAATTTCGTGGCGCCTAATTGTACAGCTTTATTGCGTTGTACAGGTTGTACTTCTGTCAGGATTGGTCGTATTATGCGAAAACACTGAAGTGATTGTTTCGATCAACATCTACGCTTAGGACTTTTTCGAATCTTTAAGAGACGTACTTGGTTTGTGTAAGGCGAGCGTGTCCCGGCGCTTGGGGTATGTCACCCATTGGTCACATGCTTAGGGCCGTGGAGAACCCGTCTCTGAAAAATAGGTATTACACATGCCGACAACAGCCGTCAATTCAGCGATGGCAGAACATTGGTTGGTTCCAGTCGTGTAATGGACCGTAATTCTAGCGCGCATTGGGCAGTGTTATTACGGAGACTATTAAGACAAAGTTTTCGAGTGTGCTCACAGAGAGGGAGGGTTTTACTTGAAATCTGTTGTGAATCCTACTCCATTGCTTGTCAAACAGAGGGTAAACTACACTACTTGCTCGTCTGTCGTTAGTTAATATTTAAGTATCGAGAACGTCTGATGCTGATGACCTTTATTATGTAACGACTGTATTCGTCTTTGTAGCTACAACGTCTTTTGGTTTCTCGCCCACCAAAGTTTTAAGTTGCTATACATAACGAACGATCTCTTGTTGCATTTTTCCCTTGAAAATGGCAGATCAAAGACCTGTAGAAAGACGAGTACGCAGCCACAACAACGTTCCTAAGAGTACGAGGAATTGTTCTCTAAAAGTTGGAGAGCATGAAAACTTTCTTGAAATTTTGCAACGAGCTTTTGTGTTCACACTGACTAGTTTATTTAAACCGTACGACAGGGGCGCTTGACTGTAAGACAAAGGCTCTTGCAGTAATTACCTTAGAGTAGATTGATCGTCGTAGACTAAAAGAAATGTGGGGCGAAACTGCTGAAAGCAAGACCAGTCTGTTGCGGGAGTTCAAATACCGAAGCCACCAGTAAAGAGAGGGAGAACAGTACTGGAGCAGTAAGCCTGTAATGAGAATCCGATAAACTGTGGCAGCGAAAAGGGATTGACAACATTCACGGTAAACAGAGCTCTGGCTGTAAGTTAAAGTTCCATCCGCTTCGTATGCAGACCACAGCTAGAAATGTTACCTACGAAACGAGAAAGGATAAGAGCGATATTTGCTTCGTCACCGATAGTTGTCAGGGCAGCGCGAGAATTCTTGTCTAGCGGGTATATCAAACACTAGAACATTGTCATATGTTCATCTGGTTACGGTATTTTATGTTAGGTTTGCGGCAAAGGAGACAGAAATGCCTCGGCCAGCAGGACAGAGCGGATTAGATTGTGGAAAGAGGCCTTAAAGAGTTCCTGTCAGTTGCACTCAACATACAAACTTCATCAACACACAATATTACAACAAGGATGCAACACACTCAGAATATTAATCCACCTCCTTTCATCAACTTTAGATCGGCTGAAAGCCACATTCAAAATATAACGCACAAGGCTTCAGCAAAATTGAAGTACAGGGTTCTTCTGGAGGTCACCCAATAATAGTTTCTAAATCTTCAATCTAATCGGCTGAAGGCCCTAGCAATTTAATTTTAATGGAACTAGGCTGGAGGTGTCGCACATTAAGCAATATGAGGAGTTTCAATCGAAAGGCAGAAGGCCTCATCTTAAAACATTTCATGCGAATTGGGCTTATGGCCCCATTCAAAAGCATAACGATCTCGTGCCTTAAAGGCAAGACAAGGACATTAATTTGTTACTGATATTCGGCTGAAAGCCACACATCAACTAAATAACCAAAATCCAAAAAGGAACGGCGCTCAGATGTTTCCAAGGGTCGGCCTGGGACTGTAGCACTAACGCCCGTTTGGGTGAGACATGCAGGCTGTCCAGTGTCTTCTTAATCTGGAGGCGACGCAACCGACAGACAGCCGACCGACGAATCAACCAAATCAGTTCTGCTCCATGCAACCAACAAAACGACCGTAAGTTTACAATACACGACACACAGAATATTGGCGCCCACAACTACCAACACCTCCGCTGTCGAACTACACGCCGTGCTGGACAGCAACAACAAAAGGAAAATACACCGCATAAAATTACGTCATCGACCAGGGCAGGTAACCAGAACGTCAAATGGCCACAAGGCAGAAGATACCGCTGGTGAACTGCAATAACAGGGAATAAATTAAGTTAAATTTCACAGAAAGACGGATGGAATCTTAGCCAACTAAAATAGACACACGTAGTCGCTCGTGGGAATGTCGCAAAAGCGACATCCAGGATCAAACCAAGAAATGTAAACAGTTGAGGCTCGATAGTAAGTTAAGTGAGGACTCAACTGTCATGTCCAAGATAGGTGGGCGACGAACTTCGTAGCACTCGCAACCAGCACCTCACATTCCAACCGCGCGTGCACGCCGCCAGCGGCTCCAGCCAGACTACGCGCGAGGGGAGGGGGGAGGGGGGGGGCTTGCTGCTTGCTGCTTGCTGCTTGCTGCTTGCTGCTTGCTGCTTGCTGCTTGCTGCTCCACGCCAACCGACGGACTAGAGTGCTGGTACGTCCGCGACTGCTGCTCCGTCGCGACTGCACAGCTGGTGCGTCTCCCACTCACTGACTACCCGACAAACGACGACCCGGAAATACAGGGTGTTCATAATTGAATATCGGGGTTCAACGCCTTATCATTTATAACTAAGTTTAATGTAATAAATAGTATGTCACATGAAAGAGCAACGGAAACAGTCTTACCAAGAACCTTACAAATGTTAAATAACAACGAAGTACGCGATTCATTGAACTTCACTGTACCCAAGCGCTGGATAGGTCGCAAGGGTCCGGTGACAGGGCTTGCTTTGTATGGCCTCCACGTTCACCCGACCTAACCACCCTCCCTGCGCGTCCGGGGTAAGAATAGGCCCGAGGTATTCCTGCCTGTCGTAAGAGGCGACTAATAGGAGTTTCAACCGTTTCGGCCCTCCATGCGGTAATCCCCTTTGGGGTTTGACCTCCATTTTTCAAAATTCTACAGAAGTACGAGCCTTTTGGGGAAGGACGCCTTACGTGGTGTATCACTGGTCCTCAGTGCACTAAGACCTTGGCACTCACCATTGTAAGGGCGTTGTAACCGCACCCACAAATCCTCAAATTGGGCCTAAACGCCTGATAGGTTGCACAATTTACTTCCATAGTGCGTCCCCATCTGCACCTACGATAATGATGGACTTCACATGGCACCTCAAATCCAGCACGGTAGCCAGCCCGTTGTGGTGGGGTCGTCATGTACTCTCTAGGTTGTAGCCCCCTGACAACACAGGGATCGTACTGCCGATACCTGAGGTGCACCCTGCCCACGTCGGCCAAGGAGTAGATGTCCGTCTCCTTGGGGGATCAGGACTCCTGGTAATGGTCATCCTGCCAGGTGGCCCTTGCTGAGGCTGGGTCTCGCCTGTGGGGAGAGCCCCTGGTCGGAATGGGTGGTATCGGGGCGGACGTTTCGCAGATGAAACGTCAACATGTATCAGGTCGATCTGCGGCCGAGTCTTTTAAAAAGAAAAGTACTGTCTCTGGTTCTGGTTCTCCTGCCCTTTTGGCCACTCCCTGGGAGGGACAGGCCCGCCGGCTTGGGCCGAAGTACTTCCCCCGCTATTTAGTCTGTTCTCGGACCGATGGGGGGACATTCGCCACCTCCAAGCCCATGTTCTTTGTTCAGCACATGGAGGACATCTTCGGGGAAATCGAGGCTCTCAGTAAAATGCGTTGGGGGTCCGTTCTTATAAAGACCACCTCCGCCGCACAGTCGGCGGCGCTCCAGGCGTGCTATCGACTAGGGGACATCCCAGTGTCCATTGTCCCGCATCTGGCACTGAATAGGACGCAGGGGGTTATTTTTCATCGGGACCTCCTGCTGCAATCTGATGAGGAGCTCAGGGCCAACCTGGAGCGCCGAGGCGTGCATTTCGTCCGACGAGTCCAGCGCTGCCCCAAAGACAGTCGCATCGACACCGGGGCCTTTATCCTCGCCTTCGAGGGGGTCGTTCTCCCTGAGAAGGTAAAGGTGATGTGCTACCGGTGCGACGTGCGACCTTACGTCCCACCTCCTATGCGCTGCTTTCGGTGTTTGGGCTTCGGGCACATGTCGTCACGGTGTGAGACTGGGCCAGTTTGTGGCGATTGTGGACGTCCTCTTCGTGAGGAACATACATGCACCATACCACCTCTGTGCATCAATTTTCCTGGCCTCCACTCGCATAGGTCTTAAGACTGCCCCACGTATCAGAAGGAGAAGAAGATTCAAGAATTAAAAACTTCGGACCGTTTCTTTTATTCTGAGGCCAGGAAGTCGTATGACCGCCTCCATCCCGTGACGTTAAAAACTTCGTTTGCCTCAGTCGTGTCCACTCCTTCCACAGTATCTTCACCCCTATCCTGTCCCCCATCCGGGGTCTATGCCTCTGCCTCCCACATCCCTCCCTTCCAAATCCTCCTCCCTCGCGGCCCCTGCCCCCTCTGCCCCAGGGGCCATCCTCCGTCCTCCTCCCCCCCCCCCCCCCCCCCCCCGCATCCTGAGAAGCGATCCTCCTCTCAGGCGTCCATAGGGGAAACGTTCTGGACCCTGGCTTCCGAGGTCCGGCGTTCCAAAACGGACCCCTCGTGTGAGGACCTCCTTCGGGTCCAGCCCACCATCTCCGTGCCTCATCGGACTTCAAAGAAGGCCTCCAAGAAGAAGTCTTTATCCCCCTCTCCACCCCGGCGCGTTTCGTCTGACGCTCCATCCGTGAGTCGCTGCTCCCGGCCGTCCTCAGTTTCGCTGGGACGTTCTGCTGCCAGGCGCTCAGCTGGCCTGTCGTCGGCGAATGATGCTGCCCCTCCTACGCAACCCAGGAATGCGGCCGCAGCTCGATGTATCAGGATCCTCCTCCCGCCGGTCGTAGCGTTGTTCCCTTGAAACCAGGCTCTCCGCGGCCGTCGAGGTGACCAGTTCTTCACTGGTTTCGTTCCCCCTTTTTTCTGACTAGCGATGGCTTTGTTACATTGGAACATAAGAGGTATTCGATCTAATAGGGAGGAATTACAACTGCTCCTCCGCCTGCACTGTCCGCTCGTCCTTGGTCTCCAGGAAACCAAGTTGCGCCCAACTGACCGAATTGCTTTTACCCACTATACCTCGGAGCGGTCTGACTTCACCCCTGTGACCGGTATTCCAGCTCATGGTGGGTCATGTTGCTCGTTCGGGACGATGTCTATTGCCATCCCATCCCATTGACCACCCCACTCAAAGCAATAGCTGTCTGTATTACTCTTTCTGCCTTTACTTTTTCTGTTTGTACTGTCTACACTCCATCGTCATCCGCAGTTACTCGGACTGACACGATGCACCTGATTGTTCAGCTTCCTCCACCGTTTTTATTGTTCGGCGACTTCAATGCCCATCGTCCCCTTTGGGGCTCTCCTGCATCCTGTCAGAGAGGCTCCCTCTTGGCGGATATCTTCAACCATCTCAATCTTGTCTGCCTCAATACTGGCGCCCCGACTTCCCTCTCGGACTCTACTCACACCTACTCCCACTTGGACCTCTCGATCTGTTCTACCACTCTTGCCCGTCGGTTCGAGTGGAATGTCCTTTGACACCTATTCGAGTGACCATTTCCCCTGTGTCGTTCGTCTCCTGCACTACACCCCATCCCCACGTCCTTCGAGCTGGAACATACCGAAAGCTGACTGGGGACTTTACTCCTTCCTGGCGACCTTTCCGTACCACGATTTTCTCAGTTGTGACAGTCAGGTCGAATACCTCACGGCTGTTAACATCAATGCTGCCGAACGTTCCATTCCTCGTACTACCTCTTCTTCACGTCGCGTTTCCGTCCCCTGGTGGAATGAGGCTTGTAGAGACGCTATCCGTGCTCGACGACGTTGGCGAATTGTATTGGGTACAAACGACTCCGAGCGCAATGCCGTAGAAGCATCAAAGACAGCAAAAAAGCTTGTTGGGCCTCTTTCACCAGCTCCTTTAACAGTTTTACTCCCTCTTCTGTCGTCTGTGGTGGCTTGCGCCGGCTGTCGGGCATTAAGGCCCACTCCTCGGTACCTGGCCTGACTTCAGGTAATGAGGTACTTGTTGATCCTGTGGATGTCTCAAACGCCTTCGGCCGCTTTTTCGCGGAGGTTTCAAGCTCCGCCCATTACCACCCTGCCTTCCTTCCCAGGAAAGGGGCAGAAGAGGCTCGGCGACCTTCCTTACACTCGCTGAATCTGGAAAATTATAATGCCCCCTTTACTATGCGGGAACTCGAACGTGCACTTGCATTGTCCCTGTCCTCTGCTCTGGGGCCAGATGCCATTCACGTTCAGATGCTGACACACCTTTCTCCGGCAAGCAAAAGCTTTCTTCGTACCCACAATCGCTTCTGGACCGAAGGTCAAGTCCCCATGCGTTGGCGTGACGCCGTCGTTGTTCCTATACCCAAACTCGGGAAGGATAGACACCTTCCTTCTAGTTAGCGCCCCATTTCTCTTAAAAGCTGTGTCTGTAAGGTGATGGAGCGCATGGTTAACGCTCGGTTAGTTCGGATTCTTGAATCACGACGGCTACTTACCAATGTTCAATGCGGCTTTCGTTGCCGCCGCCTCGCTATTGAGCACCTTGTGACCTTGTCGACATTCATCATGACCAACTTTTTGCGAAAGCGCCAAACGGTAGCCGTGTTCTTCGATTTGGAAAAGGCTTATGATACCTGTTGGAGAGGAGGTATCCTCCGCACTATGCACAGGTGGGGGTCTACGCGGTCGCCTGCCCCTTTTTATTGATTCCTTTCTAACCGATCGAAAGTTTAGGGTACGTGTGGGTTCCGTATTGTCCTACATCTTCCTCCAGGAGAACGGAGTGCCTCAGGGCTCCGTCTTGAGCGTAGCCCTTTTTGTCATAGCGATCAATCCAATTATGCATTGCATTCCACCTAATGTCTCAGGCTCTTTTTTTGTCGATGACTTCTCGGTCTTCTGCAGGGCCCAGAGAACATGCCTCCTGGAGCGCTGCCTTCAGCGTTGTCTTGACAGCTTATACTCATGGAGTGTGGCTAATGGTTTCCGGTACTCTGAAGAGAAGACGGTTTGCATCAACTTTTGGAAATATAAAGCGTTCCTTCCGCCATCCTTACATCTCGGTCCCGTTGTTCTCCCATTCGTGGAAAGAACTAAGTTTCTAGGGCTCACGCTGGACAGGAAACTTTGTTGGTCTCCGCATGTCTCTTATTTGGCTGCCCGCTGTACACGTTCCGTTAATGTCCTCAGAGTTCTTAGTGGTTCATCTTGGGGAGCGGATCGCACTATCCTGCTTTGCTTGTATCAGTCCATAGTCAGATCAAAGCTGGATTATGGGAGCCTCGTCTACTCCTCTGCTCGGCCATCCGTCTTACGCCGTCTCAACACCATCCACCATTGGGGGTTACGTCTTGCGACTGGAGCATTCTACACTAGTCCCGTCGAGAGCCTTTATACTGAAGCTGTCGAATTACCATTGACCTACCGGCGAGGCGTACTGCTTTGTCGGTATGCCTGCCGGCTGTTGTCAATGCCTGACCACCCCTCTTACAGTTCTACTTGGCCGATTCTCTAGCCCGTCAGTATGGGTTGTACGTGTCTGCCCTGCTGCCCCCTGGAGTCCGCTTTCGTCGCCTGCTTCGACAATTGGATTTTGCCCTCCCTACCACCTTCAGAGAGGGTGAGAGCCCGACACCACCTTGGCTCCAGGCTCCTGTTCATATTCATCTCGACCTCAGCTCGCTCCCGAAGGAGGGTACTCCGGCTGCAGTGTATTGCTCACGGTCTGTCGAACTTCGTGCGCGACTTGCCAGTCACACCTTTATTTAAACTGATGGCTCCAAGACTGACGATGGTGTCTGCTTTGTCTTTGTCGTCGGGGCCGTTACCTTTAAATACCGGCTCCTCGACCAGTGTTCCAGCTTTGCGGCCGAGCTTTTTGCTCTCCATCAGGCCGTTCAGTATTCCCGCCGCCACCTCCATTCGTCGTATGTACTCTGCTCTGATTCACTCAGTGCTCTTCAGAGCCTTGGAGCTCCATCCCTTGGTGCAACGGATCCAGCAGTCCCTCCATTTCTTCGCTGCTGATGGCTCTCCTGTCAGCTTTCTGTGGGTTCCCAGCCATGTAGCAGTGCCTGGGAATGAGGCTGCTGATGCTGTAGCCAAGGCTACAGTCCTCCTGCCTCGACCAGCCTCCCATTGTGTTCCGTCATCTGACATTAGTGGGGTTGTTTGTAAGAGGCTTGTGTCATTGTGGTGGGATACTTGGTCATCACTTCAAGGAAACAAGCTCCGGGCCCTAAAACCGTTTCCAACTGCTTGGACAACCTCCTCCCAACCATCTCGGCGAGAAGAGGTCCTTCTGACTAGATTCTATGTACTCTTATAATTGTGACTGGGCGCTAATGACCCCAGTAGTTGAGCGCCCTTAACCCCCCCCCCCCAAAAAAAAAACGTAACCACATGCGAGTTTTTCCTTCGTCAGGGGTCGTGTGTACGTGCCTCCGCAGCCAGCAGACCTCCCTGAATTAAGAAACCGGATTGAAGCAGCGGTTGCTACAGTCACTGAAGACAGTTATCAACGTTTGGGAAGAACTCGCCTATAGAACTGATGTGCGCCGTGTGACAAAGGGTGCTCACACTGAACATTTATAAATGGTGGAAATGGCTCTGAGCACTGTGGGACTTAACATCTGAGGTCATAAGTCCCCTAGAACTTAGAACTACTTAAACCTCACTAGCCTAAGAATATCACACACATCCATGACCGAGGCAGGATTCGGACCTGCGACCGTAGCGGTCGTGCGGTTCCAGGCTGAAGCGAGTATAACATTTATAAGGTTCTTGGTAAAACTGTTTGAATTGCTCTTTCATTTGACATATCGTTTATAACAGTAAGTTTTATATTATAAATGTTATAAAGTGTTAAAACCCCGATAGTCCTTTATAAACACCCTGTACTATCGGTAGCTCCAGAGATGGTATGACAGTGCGCTAATCGATACGCGCTGCTGCTGCAATTCAAGGGTAAGTAAGGCAGGAAGTTAGTGACACCAGTAACTGGAATAAGAAAACGAGGCGGCACTGCCGTAATAAATGACAAACAATTAATGGGATGAAAACGAGCCGTGGACGGCTCCCCTTTGGCTCTCTCGTAAAGCTCTGTGGATGAACTACAGTGCTGTTAAATTTCACTATGATTTACACATAATGAATAAACTGGTTTATCGAAAGTACTCTGATACTTCTACTTAAAGTTGTTGACTATGTGACTGTCCAGTGGAAAGGCTCAGGAATAAGCGCAGATAAACAGCAGGCAGACCTCAGGCATTGACGGGCAGGGACTGACGAGAATTTTGGAGGGTGGTTGTAAAAAGCAGCATGGAATCAGCAGAAGGAATCACGTGAGATACAGATTCCTATGAGCAGTGCAACTAGCACAACGATAGTGTGTAGGGAGTACTATGATCCAGCAGACTACAAAGGCATATATTTCTGTACTCAGTGGTATAGAGATAGAGGCAACTGGACACTAAATGACTGGAAGCAAGTGAGAATCACACTATAACCGTGGCAGAACGACGCAGAAAGATACGAGCACGTTTTACAGCACTGTGTACTGCTCGCAGTAGACTAACGGTTCGGAGAAAATGATCATAACGCAGACAATGCGCTCTGTCGTAAAGCAGCAACTGTGAAATAATGGTTTGTGGACTATAACACTCCTGGAATGGGCTCGTCTGCCCACAGTGCCGATGTAAACCAAGTGGGACATCTTTGGGATGAGTTAAAATCAGACTTCGCTCCAGACTACAGCGTCCAACATTACTGACATCTCTCATATCGCATCTTGAAGAAGAATAGGCTGTCATTTCTCCAGACATAAAGCATCTCGTTGAAAGTGTTCCTAGTAGAGTTGAAGGCGCCATAAAGGCGAAAGGAGGACACACTGCGTCTTAATATCAACTATAGTCATCCAGATACTTCCGGTCAGACAATACCAACAGGTTGATAAAATGATTTAACTGTTAACTTAAAAGTGAAATCTGCTAATATTGTGAAATCATTATTTGTTCTGCATCAGAACCAGAAGAGTGCGTTTCGAAAAGGTCAATTTGCTCTCACTCTACTATGTCTTCCACATAAATGTAGACAGAAACTTGCAGTGAACTTTAACGAATTACGAAGTTTTTATTTTGAAGGATAACCATTAAATTTTTCAAGGGCATCTCCCTTAAATGCTTTCACGTACAACTTTGGATATTGTTTACAATTAGGTTTAGGACCAGTCTTCGTATACCTTTCACAGACATTCAATCTACCCTTCACCGGATGTACGACTAACATTCAGCCGACAGTCAAACTTGTCGCATACATTTACGAGCATGTCTGGAGTCACTACTGCTAACTGGCGCCATCGTCCACCTACAATGGTTTTTAATGGGATAGACGTAGACTTAGCCTTCAACAAACCCAGCGACGAAAGTCACGTACCGGAAGGTCAGGCGAACCTAGCGGCAAATGGTGCAATATGAGACCTGCATTTTATATGCAGTCAGTCCGTCGTTGCAGTGGCTTACTCTCGACGAAAAACCTGCCTCACGGCTTTAACTGAATCAACCCTCTTGAAACTGAGAACGTGAAGGGCCTTTTGCTGCCGTCTCGACACTATGCACATCCGGTACTGAAAGAGGGCTAGGGAGCTGGGCCACGAGATCGCTACCCAGCCACCACATGAACCGGTCACACTTAAGACTGGCATGGAGCTAAACTTCCAGTTTCACTGCGTAAGTTAAAATGTAACCCCACATTTGCCTTTCTTTCTAGTAACAGAAAGGCGAAAGAAATGTTTTTGAATGTGTGCTGGGTATTTGTATGGCTTCCGAAAACAGCAATCAAGCGCTTTTCTCACTTGACATCCTGAAAGCTGTGGATAAAGGCAATCAGGTAGACGCAGTACTTCCTAATTCCGTAGAACACAAAGTATGGTCATGTGAGGTGTAAAACGAACTTTGTAAAGCAATAAAGGATATATTGGTAGGGAGGATACAAAAGTAGAAGTAGCTTGAAGCGTACTCCGTGGAAGTATACTAGGACCCTTGCTGTTGATGTCGCACATCAATGACCTAGGGGAAAACGTTAAACGCACTATCTAAGAAAACGTGCACAAATGCAGACTGATTTGGACCAGGTTTCAAATTCTTGCAAAGGAAGCACAGAATTATAAAACTGACATCTTCACAAAAAGCGAAGTAATAACGCCGTGACTGCAGTGTCAGTAGGTCACAGTTGCACTCAGTCAACACGTACAAATATCTGGGTATAACAATTAGTATGAAAGTGAAATTGATCAGATAAGCACGTAGCTAAAGTTGGTGACAAAGCAGTTCGTTATCAGGGTGATTGGAAAATACACTTGGTCCCAAAAGACTACTTAGAAATCACTTTACTTGTGCATCCCTTCTTACAGTACTGCTTAACTGTACGGAACTGGTACCTAGTAGGACTACCACGGGGTACTGACCGTTAACAAGAAGGGGCAGCACGAATCGTCAGTTTGTACCATCGTACAACGTAGCCTTTCACGGCCCGTATTTGGATGTTTTTGTTCTTCAATTTAAGAGTATAAGGGCGTAGTCCAAGACGTAGTTCTCTGCTTAACGTTTCGTTTTCCTCTGTTGCCTTCATCGGAGGCTTTTAGTCACTCAGAAAACAGGTGCAGACTAAAAACAAGCTTAGCAATTATCTGCGAGCTCCGTACTACGTTAGTGCGACTCCTCGATCTTAGAGGCAGAGCTCTGATTACGTCACTAAACGACTGTTGCATGGATACAAATAAACAGTTGGGCTTGCTGAGCTTGTTTCGAGCCTGTAGTAGCTTCCTAAATCGTTAAAATGCCTGTGGTCTGCAAGAGTAGAAGGCGAAGAATTATACCTTGGACCACGGCCTTTCGTCACCATTAACGTCACATTCTTGTTTTGCTCCTTGGTAACTGTCACGGCGTTGGCGGTAATCCCGAATTGGCAGGCGAGTAAATGTATCCGCCACATATACCGCAAAAGGTTACTTACAAAATTTCAAAACTCAATCTTAAGTGAAGAATGTAGACTTTTTTTGGCTTCCTGCGTACCGCTCCTGCGAGATCGTGAAGACACTCAATTGCAGCGTGCACAGAGGGGTTTCAGCGGTCATTCCTCCCATGCTGCATACACGACTGGAACAGGAAGCATCCATAAGATAGGCTACAAGAACCCTCTTCACGGCTGCTTGCAAAGTATGTATGCTGTTCTAGATAATCATATACACGCACTTTTAACAATTAAATGTATAAAATAGAGTAAATTCCATGTGCGTTTTAAGCGGAGATAAGTCTAAAGAAGTAACCGAGGGCACAGATAATTAGACGGAAGGCTTTACCAAACTTAACCACGTAAGATACATAATTCTTTGCACTCCATGAACTAACTGACAGAGCAATTTTGGATGACATTTCGAAAGAAAAACATTGATTGTCGTAGAAACAATTAGATAAAGTTATCATACCATAGACACAAAAATGAGAAGATTCTCGTGGTTGTCGAATAAGTAAGAAAGTATTAAAAAAATCAAACATTTGAGTATAGTATTCACTACCCTGATCATCTGTCGAGAGATTGTCAAAATACAGTAACTTGAAACTGCTATTATTTACAGAATTAATACTGTGCGGAGGATCTAACTTCTCCACTTCTAGTAAATTCATCATACACAAACTACCTAATCTTGTCCGTTGTGACAAAGTGCTGTCCAAGCTGAAATCTAACGGAAGATCGTTCTTATTCCTAGTATTGATATATGTATTCAGCTATTGGTGGAAATAGTTATACTACTTCGAACAAATTTCATTAAGGAATAAGTGTATTGAGGCAGTGGTTACAATGCAAAGTTCTTTGAACAAGTTTCTATTTGATATTATTGAATTTACACCGCAACTGTGTCTTATCACACTATTTTCACCACTAAAAAGTTATGCTCGGATTGACGAGTTAGCCAGAAGATGAACCCGTATTACATAACACAACGGAATTAAGCAACCTATGCAAGTTTTTTTTTTTTTTTTTGCATTTATATCTCCTCTCTCTCTATCATTCTCGCTGCAAATGCAGACTTGTTAAGTCTCATCATCAATTATTTAGTATGCATTTCCCAACTGAATTTTATATCGAGTTACAATCCCAAAAATTTAACACTGTCAACCTCTTCGATCTGCATGTGTTCATATCTTTCACATACTGGCAGGAAATTGCTCACAGTTTCTGAACTCCGTATAGTTGGGTTTTTCAATGTTTAACGACAGTGAATTAGCTTTAAACGATTTATTAATGTCAGTGAAAATTTGATCAGCAGCCAGTTCTAAATCTGTAATTGAATTGTTGCTTTAATGCAAGTTTTGTATCATCTGCAAAATAGCGAACTTAGCATCAGGAAACGTAACAAACGAGAGGTGACTAATGTACACAAGAAAAAGCAACAGGCCCAAGATGGAACCTTGAGGAGCACCACCCAATCAGATGAAGACTGACTGCTTACTGCACAGGTATTTCGCAGTGACATCTTGTGCAGAAGTGGAATAGTTTGATATCTCTTCATCACACTTCTTGTGAAGAGGCTTAACTCAAGCATATTTTATCCAGTCTGGAAATGTTCCGCTGATAGCAAACTGATTACACAAATAACTAAAGATAAAACTCTCATGAGCACTCCTCAGAAAATTTTAATGTACCGCAAAATTTGAATTCGTCTCATCAGTGGCGACCGTTGTTCGCTTAAACACACCGGATTCAACTGAGAATGTAGTGATGAAATACATGAATCAGCCATTTACTAAATACTAGTCGAAAATCAGACAAGAAATGGCAACGTACAATGTATCAGATAAAACTTAATATTAACTCCAAACAGCGTAACAAAATTATAAAATTAACAAAGTAATTACGTTGTAAAATATGTATTTTCAATACACACAACAAAAATAAAACCAAAAGAGACAGCCATCAATCTAATAATTACTCCCTCAAATACAGTGTCAGAGAAAAAAAAAATTATTACCTTTATGACTGATAGAACATTTGACACAAAGGATAAGGATCACATCATGGCTTAGACATACAGTGCAAGCTACTTAACGTGTGCACACCACTTTAAACAGAAGTATCTTACAGTAACCAAAGTGGAAACGGATAAGAAAATCTCAAAACAGGTAAAAACACAAGTCTGCTCACATTACCCCTAATACTTTACAGAATTATTGTACATAATATGGACATAAAAACTCAATTTGCTCAATAAAAAGTAACCTCCTTTCCTTCGGCAGTACACATATTTAAGAAAAAATTTAGCAAAAATAAAAACTTTCCTCCCTCTTTTACTTCTCCCTTCACCATTTCACAACCACCCCAACCCGCCTTTAATTTTGCATTTCCTAGTTACCGCCATGTAACTTCAAGGCCTCACCATTTATGCAATAATTGACCCACGTTCACTTCATTTCGCTCACATAATTAAATACATATCAATATACGCAAGAAAGCAACGTAGTACATATATATTAAGCATACTACACATGTTAGGACAAAAGGAACACCTTGTGTAGCAGATACGTTGGCGACAGTACCCACAAAAGTGCACATCGACAGACGCTTAGTGAAAGAAAAGTAAACAGAGAATTACGTGCAATAGTGGTGTTTAAGGCTAAGTCTTGGGTCATGTTATTAAATCAGTTGGGTTGCAAACCAAATGGAATAAAAAGGCCGAAATGACCAGCTCAACATGAAAGAATATCTGATAAAATATGTACGTGAATGCAGCAGACATTTTCGTAAGCAAGCTAAAAACTGATGCAAACACGAGGTAAAAAAAGGCACTTAAATGTATTATTAGACGAACTGTTTCTATATTTACAACCAAACGATAATTTCTAGTGTTTGATTCCAGACGACATACAAAGTTTTAATCCACCAAAACGAAGAACGTTTTTGTTCTTGTTTTCAGTCCAAAGACGGCTTGCACTAAAAATTCTCCCCAATTCCATTTAGTATCTCTTCACTTCATTATCTGACCGTCTTGCAAACGAAACTACAGTTCATCAGATGTGTCCCTTTCAGTAATGGCTAATTCTGTTCCCTGGCTAACTGGAACCAGACACTAGTTACTAGTGCATCGTAACACGTTTTGGGAAAATTTCAAATGACCTAGTAAAAAATTTGAAGTCTCGCAAATACAGACTTCACAATATCATCAGCATATCAAAATTTTTATTCAATAGTACGGACAAACTCCAACCCGTGGTACAGAGGGATATGTATAAAATGACATGAAAGCACTGTGGAAAAATATATATTGATCAGTCAGGGAGAACCGTGGCAATTATGAAATCTGGAGATTACGAAAAAAATACTCAAACTTTGCTGATATTTCAATAGAGAAATACTCATTTGATATAGAATCTGAGGATTTCTAAACCGTTAAGAAAACTAGGACGACGACCCTACCGGAAAAAACTAGAAATATGCAAAGATAAGAGAGAATGCCAGCTTATTATTAAACGACCAGCTTCCTTTGTCCCTCTGTTAAATTAAGTTTTAATAAGAAATATTAGAATAAATCGTGAATTCCTCTTTGTTTTTCCTCAGTTGTTAAATGTATGTCCACATATGTAACTTAGTCTGTAATTTTAGTTAAAGCAACAATTTCGGCGTCAGTCCACTTGTTGTATTTCTCTCTACTGTGTAAATAATACATGTGTTAAGTCGCACGTAAATTTACCTATGTTGTGACATGCAGTTGACACCTGAAAACGGCCGAGGAAGTCGAAATCCGGTTCCTGACCAAAAAAGTATGAATTTGCAGAACATTAGGTATTGCCTGTTTAAGATTATTACCATGATCTATCAAGCGCCGACGAAAAATCTTCCCAATGTTAAATTGAATACATAATATTGCGATCGCAGAAATTACTAGTGCTATCACAGAAATTTGTTTCCTCTACTGTGAGCAACATTTAAACTATGATTCTCCATTGCACTTAAGTAGTTATTAACCTACGTCATTAAGAGACCGATGGCCCCATTAGTCTGGTCCCTTCAATCCCACAAACCAAACTGTCATTGGCTTAAAGGATGACTTGAAAAGAGAGAAATTGGAGACTTATATGAAGGAAGTAGTGGATTACGATGGTAGTATAAAGCGGTCAATAGTCACGAAATGTCAAACTCAATAATTCGCTGACTGTTTCCGCCCGTTACGCAGTCTAAATTTGTGATGGGTATTAAAATAAACGTTCGTAGCCGGCTGGATTGGCAGAGCGGTTCTAGGCGCTTCGGTCTGGAACCGCTCGACCGCTACGGTCGCAGGTTAGAATCCTGCCTCAAGCATGGATGTGTGCGATGTCCTTAGGTTAGTTAGGCTTAAGTAGTTCTAAGTTCTAGGGGACTGGTGACCTCAAATGTTGTTCCATAGTGCTCAGAGCCATTTGAAACGTTCGTAGCAAATATCAGTCGCATACCTGATGAAAATAGGCAGTGATTAAATATCCGACTCAGCACCAAACGCACTGCCGGCAAAAGTTAGTACCCCTGGGAAGGCGTCAGTTTTGATCTGGTGATGGCGTATGCCACCTGGGAGATGGTAGATGTTTTAATACCGGTTTTACCGTCATCCGTCAACAGATAGCGTAGTAGCACTGCTACCAGGACGCCATGTGTGTCAACCTTTAAATAGGGAATGCTCACAACAAGAAGGCTTCGTGTAGTGCAGACATGAGAAGCAAGCAGGCAACCACGCCATGGTGACGCACTCGTGTATCATACAGCCAACTGAGCGAGTTTCAAAGGTCTCAAATTGTGACCTTCCAAGTGGCGGGGTGGTCCTTTCTGAGAAATGCCGCACAAGCTGGACGCGCTGCGTTAATTGTGCAACGATGCTGGTATCAGTGGTCACGTCAACATTCTCACACCCGTAGACGAGGTTCCAGACGTCCACGCGGCACAAATGCCCGCCAGGATCGTCGTATTGTAAGGGCAGCAGTGGCAGGTCGTAAAGCTGTTACAGCAAAGATAAGATGGTTTGTGAGCCGAGATGTGACAACGTGAACTGTTGCGAACCAGCCATTAGCAGTTGGACTACGGGCGCGCACCCCTGTAGCCCGTCTTCCACTCACGCCGCAGCATCGACGTGCAGGACTCGACTGTTGCTGCCAAGGGATCACTTGGAAGATGGAATGGCGAGCCGGGGTCTGCAGCGATGAAATCAGATCTGCCTGTATGCAGGTAATTGTCGCCCGCGGGTTAGACGAGCGCTGTCTTGTAGTCTAGTCCAAGACACACTGGCAGCAACGCAGGTCTAATTCTCTGGGGATGCGATAAGCTACAGCTGTCGTTCAGCTTTGGTGTTTCTGGAGGGAAGGGGAGGAAGGGTGGGGGGCTAACCAGCGCTCCGAACGTGCAAAATGTTGCTAGACTTTTGTCGTTCTTGCAACAGGAAGATTATGTTGTTGCAACACGATAATGCTCGGCTAGCCAGTGCCTTCCAGTGTGCAGAAACTTCCTGTCCAGCACGATCACTGGACTTGCCTCCAAGGGAGCTCGTGATTTTGGAATTTGATGGCACGAGAAGTGACACGTGCGACTCGTCAACCAACTACTCTTACAGAATTACGTAAACAGGTCGAGCAGGGGAGTAGTCGCCATCTCTACGATCGACCAATGTCAGCGCCTGCATTGTCGCCCGTGAAAGCTACACCACTTACTAATAAAAGCGCTTCAGCATGGTTTAATACCTATTGACTGAGAACTGCTTGTGCTAAAGTGCTAGTAATATTTAAATTTATTTCCTGTAACCCATATGCGCTGTTTCAAGAAAAAATATTGAATGAATAGGAAACATCTAAAAGGATGTAGGATTTTTTCCGATCAGTGTGTAACATAGCTGTGCGAAAAGCTCAAATTTAATGGTGAGTATGTACTAATTATTCTCTAATTAATGTGAACATAATTAGTCATACATATTACGCCAGTGATGCCCTTCACTCTTCCGTAGACCCAATTAGACAGCTCGTACGCGCGATGCAGGTCCCGTGGGGCCCGTTGCGCGCCTTGGTTCCTCTCTCTCTCTCTCTCGCGCGCTATTGGAACAGACGTGCGGTGTTACCGGAATGACGTAGCGCGCGACATGAAATTTTCAGCGCACTTGGGCCGATGCCTTTTCCAGCGGCCATCTGCAGGCGCCGCTAGCCGGCAGGACTGACAGAAATAATTAACAGCTAGGACGGCCATTGAGCGGAGGCGATTTCCCCCAGAAATGGCAGTGAATTATTCGGCCGGCGGACGAATGGTAAATCATGGCGCGCAATAAAAGACCGTTTTATGAGGCGGCTCCTCATTAATTGCGAGCGCCCGACGCCGCCGTTATTGGTCCTGCCCGTGCGCTGCCGGCAGATGCGCCGTGTCCGCTCTCCCCCCACTCCACCCCCGTCTCTCTACCACTCTCGCCCACCTCCACCCCTTCCCCCTCCCCCTCCACCTCCACCCATAACCCTCGACCCCTTTCGCCACAGCTTCGTCGCTTTCCGTGTTACTAGGGATCGTAAAGAAGCCGCTGCCAGCGACACTTCTCGTGCCGAGTTCAGCGTTGCTCTAGCCTACTGGTACCTCCATCACACAGCGGATCGCCACAGATAGTGATAGACTTATCCTGCTAATACACCAACCTTACTCACAGCAAGTCGATTTCGCAGGCGAAATGGTGTTAAAGATATTACGAAAAATTAAAAGCACAAACAAAAGTCAAGCTTGTGGACAGGACAACCGTAGTTTTCAGTGACCATCATGGGTGTTACCAAAAGGTTCAAATGGCTCTGAGCGCTATGGGAATTACACCTGAAGTCATCAGTCCCATTGAAACTTAGAACTACTTAAACGTAACTAACCATGCCCGAGGCAGTATTCGAACCTGCGACCGTAGCGGTCGCGCGGTTCCACACTGAAGCGCCTAGAACCGCTCGCCCACACCGGCCGGATGGTGTTACCAAACCGTATCAGCTGTATATAGCCCTTTATTTTTATATGACTATCGGTTCCATGACACATGGCCACACGTTCAGGTCAGTATCTGCATAACAGTAAATCAAACAGGAATAACAGTCCTGAGATATCAACTGACGGGATAATTTTCCAGAATTAAAATTTTTAAAAAGCTTTTATAAAGTTCTACATAAAAATATTAAAATATTTCTCACATAAAGAAAACATTAGAGCTAAAAAGCTCGGAACTTCATAGCAAAGCTTCTTTGCCCATCAGAATAAAACACGGCTAAAAGGCGACTTGTCATGGAGTAAAATAGCCGGATGTATGGATTCCAACACAATATGGTTGATGGCTAAAAATTTATAAGTTTTATTTAGTGGACATTGTTGGCAGATCTCTTCCTTTCCCGTGATGATGTGCATCTCATGTCCCTCTTAAGTCATTAATCACCCTTCCTTCAGGAGCTCCTTTAGGTTAGCATAACTTAGACGTTCCTAATGAACTGTCACCATCATATTCTAGAAATTGTTTTTTAAGGCTTTTACTTATCCCCATATTATGCTCATTCAGCATTTGTGGGTTGCCCCAAAAAATTACCCATCATTTGGTTGAACCCGCTCATCAGCGCATGCGCGCACCCTCTATAGGCATGCTGCCAGTAAAACGCACGAAGCGGTCGCGTCCCCTGTTCCACGTACCGCCTTTTAGACGTGTTTTATCCTGACGAATGTTGGGTACAAAGTTCCGAACGTTTTAGCTATTATGCTTTAGTTATGTAAGTATAAATATTTTAATATTCTTAAAAGTTAAGTCCTAAAGTTTAAGGAAATAATCGTATATTGCAGTATGTCCCGGTGTTATTCCTTCTTGATTTATTCTTACGCAGATGTTCACCTGAAGACCTGGCTCTGTGTCGTGAAACCGGCAGTGACCTAAAAAACAAAACTAAATACAGCTTAAGCTGTTTATTAATATCCAAAACTTAAGATTGATCATCGTAACGAGGTGGAAAAAATATGGAGCCATTTCGGGGAATGCCCACTTGAACATAACTTGCAAACGTCAGTCATGGTCAGAGTAGTGTTCTCTGTAGTTGAGAGTGCATTCCGTCGGAGCTAAGTGCACTCCAACGTGGACCTATTGTTGACCTCGCATGGCGGGTGCTTCATAACTAAGGTAGCCGAAGAGTTTCGTGTTTCAAGAGGCACTGTATCGAAGATTTATACCGCGGAAATAGATCATCCGCGAAGCCACAACGCGGTCGAAAGAGTCTGTTGAGTGATCGTGACGCACTCACTGAGGACTACAGCCATAGAAGTCGCCACAGAACTCAATGTCGCAGTCGCGAACTCTGTCGGCATAAAAAAAAGGAAAACGTGGTACCTGACCCGTAAAACGTGAATTACGAACAGTGCAACAATATGTCTTGTTAGACACTGTTACTAAATTCTGGTGTAGTTTAGTCGCAAGTGTGAAACATAGCAGGGGGTCGGATATGATTTTGCAGCCATATCTAAGTATTGCATGGGCCGCATGGGTGCTCTGGGAGGTGTCATTGCTGCCAAAACATTTTGACTGATAGAGTACAGTGTTTGTTCCCCATGGTGGCGTTGTTCAAAGGTGATGTGGCCCCTGTTCACATAGCTCGCATTGTCCCCGACTCACCTGGTGAGCGTGACGGTGAATAGTCTCGTCTGTCCCGGCTACCCCGTCACCAGATCTCAGTATTATTTAGCCTTTGTGGCGTACTTTGGAGAGAATGGTGCGTGTTCGACATTCATCTCCATCATCGTTCCTTTAATTAGTGATTATTGGACAGGGACTAAATCATACACGACCTGTATCAATCCCTTAAGACCGGAATGGTTTTTGAATGCCAACTGTTTCCCTGCACCGTATTAGGCATGGTTGTGTGTTGTTTTTTGCGGTTCCATATTCTTGTCCGCCCACTGCATGTTTGGGATCGATTAAAAAAAGGTGAAATCCCCATTCACTATAGCGTGACAAAAACTGAGTTTGTGGATTTCATCAGTTGATTACAGGTCTTTGGTTCTGAAATTCACTTGCATTTCAAAGTTTTGTAACTATGTGCAACGTAAATATTTATACATCGAAGCATATCTTCATAGCTCATTTGTTTGGTAAAGAACGCATAAAAGAAGTTCATGACTGACATCTGACATGTTTATGCGCAGTTGCCAACCTGCATTTGATTGTACTCACGAAAGTAAAAATGCGTCGTAAGTCTATGTGACGTAATATTTGGCATCTGTCAAAAATACATACAAAAACATCCTTCTCCCCGCTAGTTTAAGACATTTGATGTCACAAAACTAAGTATCAAAACGTATTTATTAATAGAATTAAGCTGACGGAAACCTGACTCGATTTTATTTACATTACTGTTAACTTCTGAATGGTATTCAACATATTTCCTTTTTCATATGTGATGCAGTTTTGGGAACAGCCAAATGACGTTGTCTCCCATGGAACCTACTCTCTCATTACGGTCTTTAGATTCTGTTGAACTTCAATTCAAGGTTGCAAAATATCGAGTAAGGCATCAAAGTAGTTTCAACATTCGAAATTCGGATTTGTCACAGGAATCATAATAAACATTTCCCGTAGCATCTCATACCGTCTGTGGAATGAGTAAGCAGTCAGCAATATTGTTCCATTATTACTATATATGACGGATATAAAACAGCGAAATACAGCTGATACCAATTTTTGTAAGGTTTAGAAAGTTTTTTTGCAGGGGGTCGCGATCGACGTTGCATCGATAGTTAATTCTGAAATTACCAGTAAACCCCAGATTCCCCAAAGAACAGAAGTCTACGTAAAAACGCTTCAAACGTGTGATTTCTTCACAAGTGAATTTATAAAAAGTCTAAAGTGTTAACGTCACAGTTCATGAACTGTGTGTCGTACGATATTTTACAGGTACCTTCATGTATATGTAGATACTGTCGGCCTAAACAATACCTCATTTCCATTAACTCTGGCCAGCTTTTTACTTAGCCCGGTATTCCACGCTAACACGGCAATGTGACTTTTTCGCAAAGATTCCACTACAAGTCAAATTGTTGTAGCTAGTGGTGATTAGAGAAAGTCTGATTTGGCAAGCCTTATTTGTACCAGTGTTATAGATGACACTTGGATATAGAGTATCCCAGAAAAGCGACAGTCTTCGAGGGGATGTAGAAGGTGCCTCGAATCACAAATTGATGACAGTAACCCGTGTCCGGAAACTGTTGATCGTGTCGGACATGAGTTTCCATCCCCAGTTTCTTTTTCCCTTGGAACCCTCTAAAATCTCCACTGTTTTTCGGTAAACACCATAAAAATAAACTGCAGATGGAAACTCATCAACCAAACCAACATAGTATCACATCTGAGGAAACAAAGCCAGTCTACGTAGCAGCTAGCTCCATATCCTCCACTGACGATTGGCAATCAGTTGCGATCACTGAATAACAAGAAGCATTGGAGTAGCTTCGCCTACGGTCCGTGTGCGTAAGAAGTCACGTTTGCTGTCTAAAGGGTTGCCTAGTGGCAGGCGTCATTGGATGACTTAGCCCGACACGGGCTTGTATCCGATTTGTTCCTCATGACGCCCTCTACATGTTTCTCGCAACATTTCTCGGGCACACTGTACACTCAGGTATTCAGAGTTTTAGAACTACTTTGCCTCCTTAGCGTCGCATGCCATCCTTCTGGAGAAAGATTCCAATTTCCTAAATTGGATGTAGTGGAGGTGATTTTTATCGGTACCGAAGTCGGAATGAGAGGTTTTACGACTATGTAAGAGGGCTCGTAGACCTGTAGTCTGTCGCCGTAATATGTTACTCGAACGCCGTTGCTCGTGTGGTATTCAACAGGCTCGTAAAAGTTTGAAAATCGATCTCTCGAAACTTCCGAGAAGCACTTGGTACCACAGTAGCATTTTTTACATCTAAGCGTGTCCTGCATTCTAACGAGAGATGAGAAACATGGGTGAGCCATTTTGTGTTACAAAACTGGCACACTGGTCCAAGTTTGTCAACATGAAGCGGCGTGACTGTGTAACCCAATAATAACTTGTAGTAAACTGCCGCGAAAGTCTACCATTTCCTAGGCCTTGACGTAATCCGCCTGCTTGGTCATCCTTTTTAAAGCGCCGCCTCCCGGACGAGGTGGTGCACCGGCCGCGAATCCGATCCACCGGGCAGATTAACGACGAGGGTAGTGTGCCGGCCAAACTGCATGTGGTTTTTAGGCGGTTTCCTACATCGCTCTTGTTGAATACCAGGCTGGTGCCAGAGTTCCACCTCAGCTACAGGATTCGTTCACTTTATCATAGATAAAACCGCAGCCTCGTCCCGGAGGAAATGATGTGGCGACAAAAAGAACATCCGACCACCCTTAAATTGACCATCCCAGATCGGTTAATAACCATGCCGACCCTGCGCCGATGCGGGACAAACGCACAAGAAAAGAAGGAAGTAACACGCGATGCAAGTGCTAATCATATTACGATTTACAGAATTATTTAAAATGTGTTACTGTTTCGTTATTTAAACCAAACAATACTCACAATTATTATCAGAGAACGTGGAATCAATGTACCTGAAATGTACACGCCACGTAAGCTCATACGTCTGGTTATTGCTGAAAATAACAAATGTTACATCTAGTATCTAATAAAATTCGTATCGCAAGAGATACGAAGCAATATGGGGAGGAAAGTGTGTGATCGCGTAAAGGGAAGATATGCAGCCGGCCGTTGTGGACGAGCGGTTCTAGGCGCTTCAGTCTGGAACCGCGCGACTCTACGGTCGAAGGTTCGAATCCTGCTTCGGGCATGGATATGTGTGATGTCCTTAGGTTAGTTAGGTTTAAGTAGTTCCAAGTTCTAGGGTACTGATGACCTCAGATGTTAAGTCCCATTGTGCTCAGAGCAATTTTAACCATTTGAAGATATGCAGGCTCGCAATATGTATCGACAAATTGTCACGCCTATTTGGCTGAGACATACCAGGCTGTTACCAGTTGTCGAATGAGAAACCAAAAGCGTTATCCTCTTCGGAGAAGAATATCGTCAAGGAGGATTGTATCGGATGTAACTACAGTACACCTATTCAGAGGCCCACTGTGGACTGTTTTTACCGAATGGCCGCGAGCATATATTCTAATGCGTTAATGTGGAACCGTTTTCGGTTGGAAAAAATTACGTTTAATTTTGATCACCAGATGCAAATCTAGCGGTGTGAATGGAAGAAAGATGTGTAAAAATGATTCCGTATGTATCGGATTAAGAACGGGACTTCGGCACAAAAGGTGAAACTAGTGACAGATACATAATATTTATTTTATTATTAACCGCCCCCTTTCATTATTTGTTAAATATGAGCACCGGGGACGGCGACGAGATACTGTACAGAACCACATTTGCGTCAGGTGGCCAAAATTGTAACTTTTCTTCCAGCGCAAATCTATTCCACATCAACGCATTAGCATAGCTACAGTGTTTCGGTGCTATACGATAATTACAACCACAGTGAATACCTGCACTTTCATTACGACCACCCGGGATCTTCCCATGGTGGAAGATTGCTACGTAACCTGTTTGGTAGACGAATCACGATAACATTCTATTTCTCACTCTGTACCTACCGATTGAAATTATTGGCATGTTTGGTAATTTATATCGCTTTTCAAACCGAAACTGATTGTCTCCAGGCTGAAAAACGTGTTCCACGACAGATGTTTAGGAACAAGATTTGTAGCCAGGAAACTTCACTTAGATCCTGGCTACCACGAGCGAGTGCTGCGATACGCTGTTCAGAGAAAAGATAAAGATTATGAAGCACGCCAATAATATTAAGCCGAAGGTACCTCGATTCCAGGTTGTATATCAGTCTTCCGCCGTGAGGTGGTAGCTAAAGCCAACGACAGTAACCGACCACGGCTAGAATTGCGCTGTTGGTGTTGTTGTTGTCTTCAGTCCTGAGACTGGTTTGATGCAACTCTCCATGCTACTCTGTCCTGTGCAAGCTTCTTCATCTCCCAGTACCTATTGCAGCTTACATACTTCTGAATCTGCTTAGTGTATTCATCTCTTGGTCTCACTCTACTATTTTTACCCTCCACGCTGCCCTCCAATACTAAATTGGTGATCCCTCGATGCCTCAGAACATGTCCTACCAACCGATCCCTTCTTCTAATCAAGTTGTGCCACAAGCTCCTCTTCTCCCCAATTCTATTCAGTACCACATCATTAGTGTTATGATCTACCCATCTAATCTTCAGCATTCTTCTGTAGCACCACATTTCAAAAGCTTCTATTCTCTTTCTGTCTAAACTATTCATCGTACTTGTTTCACTTCCATACATGGCTACACTCGTTACAAATACCTTCAGAAATGACTTCCTAACACTTAAATATATACCAGATATTAGCAAATTTTTCTTCTTCAGAAACGCTTTTCTTGCCATTGCCAGTCTACATTTTATATCTTCTTCGACCATCATCAGTTATTTTGCTTCCCAAATAGCAAACCTCCTTTACTACTTCGTCTCATTTCCTATTCTAATTCCCTCAGCATCACCCGACTTAATTCGACTACATTCCATTATCGTTGTTTTTTGTTGATGTTCATTTTATACCCTACTTTCAGGACACTGTTCATTCCGTTCAGCTGCTCTTTCAAGTCCTTAGCTGTCTCTGACAGAATTACAATGTCATCGGCGAACCTTAAAGTTTTTATTTATTCTCCGTGGATTTCAATACCTACTCCGAACTTTACTTTTGTTTCCTTTATTGCTTTCTCAATATACAGATTGAATAACATCGGGGGTAGGCTACAACACCGTCTCACTCCCTTCCCAACCACTGCTTCCCTTTCATGTCCCTCGATTCTTATAACTGCCATCTGCTTTCTGTACAAATTGTAAATAGCCTTTCGCTCCCTGTATTTTACCCCTGCCACCTTCAGAATTTGAAAGAGAGCATTCCAATCAACATAGTCAAAAGCTTTCTCTAAATCTACAAATGCTAGAAACGTACGATTGCCTTCCTTCTAAGATAAGTCCTAGGGTCAGTATTGCCTCACGTGTTCCAACATTTCTATGGAATCCAAACTGATCTTCCCCAAGATCGGCTTCGACCACTTTTTACATTCGCCTGTAAAGAATTAGTGTTAGTATTTAGCAGCTGTGACTTATTAAACTGATAGTTCGGTAATTTTCATATCTGTCAGCACCTGCTTTCTTTGGGATTGGAATTATTATATTCTTATTGAAGTGTGAGGGTATTTCGCCTGTCTCATGCATCTTGCTCACCCAATGGTAGAGTTTTGTCAGGACTAGCTCTCCCAAGGCTGTCAATAGTTCTAATGGAATGTTGTCTACTCCGGGGATCTTGTTTAGACTCAGTTCCTTCAGAGCTCTGTCAAACTCTCCACGCAGTGATCATATCTCCCATTTCATCTTCATCTACATCCTCTTCCATTTCCATAATATTGTCCTCAGGTACATCGCCCTTTATAGACCGTCTATATACTCCTTCCACCTTTCTGTTTTCCCTTCTTTGCTTAGAACTGGGTTTCCATCTGAGCTCTTGATGTTCATACAAGTGGTTCTCTTTTCTCCAAAGGTCTTTTTAATTTTCCTGTAGGCAGTATCTATCTTACCCCTAGTGAGATAAGCCTCTACATCCTTACATTTGTCCTCTAGCCATCCGTGCTTAGCCATTTTGCACTTCTTGTCGATCTCATTTTTGAGACATTTGTATTCCTTTTTGCCTGCTTCACTCACTGCATCTTTATATTTTGTCCTTTCATCAATTAAATTCAAAACTTCTTCTGTTACCCAAGGATTTCTACTAGCCTTCGTCTTTATACCCACATGATCCTCTGCTGCCTTCAATCTTTCATCCCTCAAAGCTACCCATTCTTCTTCTACTGTATTTCTTTCCCCCATTCTTGTCAGTTGTTCCCTTATGCTCTCCCTGAAACTCTGTACGACCTCTGGTTTAGTCAGTTTATCAAGGTCCCATCTCCTTAAACTACCACCTTTCAGTAGTTGCTTCAGTTTTAATCTACAGTTCATAACCAATAGATTGTGGTCAGTCCACATCTGCCCCTGGAAATGTCTTACAATTTAAAACCTGGTTCCTAAATCTCGGTCTTACCATTATATAATCTGATACCTTTTAGTATCTCCAGGGTTCTTCCGTGTATATAACCTTCTTTCATGATTTTTGAACCAAGTGTTGGCTATGATTAAGTAATGCTCTGCGCAAAATACTACCAGGCGACTTCCTCTTTCATTTCTTAGCGCCAATCAATATTAACCTACTACATTTACTTCTCTCCCTTTTCCTACTCTTGAACTCGTCACCCATGACTATTAAATTTTCGTCTCCCTTGACTACCTGAATAATTTCTTTCATCTCGTCATAGATTTCCTCAATTTCTTCGTCATCTGCAGAGCTAGTTGGCATATAAACTTGTACTACTGTAGTAGGCGTGGGCTTAGTGTCTATCTTGGCCACAATAATGCGTTCACTATGCTGTTTGTAGTAGCTTACCCGCACTGCTATTTTTTTTATTCATTATTAAACCTACTCCTTCATTACCCCTATTTGATTTTGTATTTATAACCCTGTATTCACCTGACCGAAAGTCTTGTCCCTCCTGCCACCGAACTTCACTAATTCTCACTATATCTAACTTTAAGCTATCCATTTCCCTTCTCAAATCTTCTAACCTACCTGCCCGATTAAGAGATATGACATTCTACGCTCCGATCCGTAGAACGCCAGTTTTCTTTCTCCTGATGACATCCTCTTGAGTAGTCCCCTTCTGGAGATCCGAATGGGGGACTTTTTTACCTCCGGAATATTTTACCCAAGAGGACGCCATTATCATTTAATCATACAGTAAAACTGCATGCCCTCGGGAAAAATTACGGCTGTAGTTTTCCCTTGCTTTCAGCCGTTCGCAGTACCAAAACAGCAATTCCATTTTGGTTACTGCTCCAAGGCCAGATAAGTCAATCATCCCGACTGTTGCCCCTGCAATTACTGAGAAGGCTGCTTTCCTCTCTTCAGGAACCACACATTTGTCTGGCCTCTCAATAGATCCCTCCGTTCCGGTTGCACCTACAGTACGGCTATCTGTATCGCCGAGGCACGCAAGCCTCCCCAGTAAAGGCAAGGTCCATGGTTTATGTGAGGAGGGGGGGGGGGGCGGAGAGGGAGGAGGAGAATTGCGCTGGAGATTTGAGAAGCTGGAACTCATGACTTTGAGCAGGAGCATTCGGAAAGGGTTTTACTTACGAAGCGATCCTCTTGGACCTTCATCGAAGCTGCGAACCTCCTTGAACGTGTCTTAGCAGATATGGCAAAATATTGAGTTTTACGAAGACATTTATTCGACCACGGCGTAAACAACCCTGGGCATGTCAAGTGCGTTATTACTGACAGTGAAATATGGCGCTTTCAGTTTAGAAGTGGTTACAGTTTACATCTATCACATTTCAGTGTCTTGTTAGCGGGACCAACTTTATAGAAGGGCCAAAATATTTTAATGAACACTTTAAAACCTTTGTTATTCTTATTGTGTTGTTAGATTTAACACCATTTAACTACACTCCTGGAAATTGAAATAAGAACACCGTGAATTCATTGTCCCCAGGAAGGGGAAACTTTATTGACACATTCCTGGGGTCAGATACATCACATCATCACACTGACAGAACCACAGGCACATAGACACAGGCAACACAGCATGTACAATGTCGGCACTAGTACAGTGTATATCCACCTTTGGCAGCAATTCAGGCTGCTATTCTCCCATGGAGACCATCGTAGAGATGCTGGATGTAGTCCTGTGGAACGGCTTGCCATGCCATTTCCACCTGGCGCCTCAGTTGGACCAGCGTTCGTGCTGGACGTGCAGACCGCGTGAGACGACGCTTCATCCAGTCCCAAACATGCTCAATGGGGGACAGATCCGGAGATCTTGCTGGCCAGGGTAGTTGACTTACACCTTCTAGAGCACGTTGGGTGGCACGGGATACATGCGGACGTGCATTGTCCTGTTGGAACAACAAGTTCCCTTGCCGGTCTAGGAATTGTAGAACGATGGGTTCGATGACGGTTTGGATGTACCGTGCACTATTCAGTGTCCCCTCGACGATCACCAGAGGTGTACGGCCAGTGTAGGACATCGCTCCCCACACCATGATGCCTGGTGTTGGCCCTGTGTGCCTCTGTCGTATGCAGTCCTGATTGTGGCGCTCACCTGCACGGCGCCAAACACGTATACGACCAACATTGGCACCAAGGCAGAAGCGACTCTCATCGCTGAAGACGACACGTCTCCATTCGTCCCTACATTCACGCCTGTCGCGACACCACTGGAGGCGGGCTGCACGATGTTGGGGCGTGAGCGGAAGACGGCCTAACGGTGTGCGGGACCGTAGCCCAGCTTCATGGAGACGGTTGCGAATGGTCCTCGCCGATACCCCAGGAGCAACAGTGTCCCTAATTTGCTGGGAAGTGGCGGTGCGGTCCCCTACGGCACTGCGTAGGATCCTACGGTCTTAGCGTGCATCCGTGCATCGCTGCGGTCCGGTCTTAGGTCGACGGGCACGTGCACCTTCCGCCGACCACTGGCGACAACATCGATGTACTGTGGAGACCTCACGCCCCACGTGTTGAGCAATTCGGCGGTACGTCCACCCGGCCTCCCGCATGCCCACTATACGCCCTCGCTCAAAGTCCGTCAGCTGCACATACGGTTCACGTCCACGCTGTTGCGGCATGCTACCAGTGTTAAAGACTGCGATGGAGCTCCGTATGCCACGGCAAACTGGCTGACACTGACGGCGGCGGTGCACAAATGCTGCGCAGCTAGCGCCATTCGACGGCCAACACCGCGGTTCCTGGTGTGTCCGCTGTGCCGTGAGTGTGATCATTGCTTGTACAGCCCTCTCGCAGTGTCCGGAGCAAGTATGGTGGGTCTGACACACCGGTGTCAATGTGTTCTTTTTTCCATTTTCAGGAGTGTAAATTGCCAACTGCAGCCAATTCGGACGTGGAATGATCGTAGACACAAACCCAGAAGAAACACAAATCACGCATTTGATAAACAATAAATCACAAAGAACTGTGCCAGTTACAAGAAATAAATGCACGGTACCATAGCTTGTACAGTTCACAACATTTTCAAATGACATTGGCTTCGCGATGGAACGGATGGCGTAGCCCTCACAATCAAACTGTGCCTATGGACTTCCTGACAGCTGCCTTCACAAATACGCAGAAAAATAAAAGGCTCAGGGCAGTCTACAACACACTTATAAAATCAAAGAACACAACGCTAAAAGGTGAAGCGGTCAATAATGCCGAAATTCATAAATCAGAAAACTGCTTTAAAAGGATCAGATCTTCAACAATCCTGCTGTCGTAATGGAAAAACAATTAACGTAATATAGCAATCAGTAAATGACCCATAAAATCTTCATTGAGAGAAATATGAGAAAAAGTACCGTGGCATTCAAGAGAAAACTTAGTCTTTAAACAGAAAAATCCTAAGAAAAGGTTCCTTAAATCAGATCTTAGTATTCTAAGGTTAAAGAGATTTGGAAGCTATTAGCTCTTATTCTCGGCACGCAAGTCAGCCGAACAAAATCGCATGGAATTTACAACCTAGCTACAGTCTTTCGGTATTACTAACTCCAAAACACAATCGCGAAAAAGATTCTCATCGCCCTGAGTGGCTGCAACAGAAAAATTAACGCAACGAGAATGTGAGCCAGCAACTGAAAAACTTACGATGTTACACTAAACAACCACATAACGATGCACGAAGCGGTTCAAGCAAATAAGTGAGCCACTCGTCCCAACATAATTGAGAACTGTTACATGCCAACATCACGCTCACCATTTCCTGCGCTGAAGCGTTCCTTGCTTTCCGCAATAAAAATCCGTTAGTCATGTATCCGGAAGTATCCGCAATCCGCCGCTGCTAGACGCACTGCATGGCAGCTCCATCTAATCCTCTCGATCGCACGCAGATAACACTATTAACGGACGGTATACCACGGCCATCACGGCCAGTCCCCTCCCGGGTGCACGTGTCGACCGCCAAACTACGTGTCTACCAGCTGTAGCGACGTCGCACAGCCAGCACTTGCTTGTGCCTAGCCAGAGATGGCATTGTAAAGAAGACACTGGCAGACGCGACACAGACTATCCGCAGTCTGCTGGGTCGCGTTTGTTCCTTCATCTCGACTCACGGGATATTTTTCCTTCGTTATTTCATCCTCCTCGTCCCATATGGGCGGGGGCTGGGGTGTCAGCAGCATAATTCTCCGCTCTTCAGCCGAACGAATGAAAAAACTTTCCACCGAGAAAGTATAAAAACCACTTTTCTACACTCCTGAAAATGGAAAAAAGAACACATTGACACCGGTGTGTCAGGCCCACCATACTTGCTCCGGACACTACGAGAAGGCTGTACAATCAATGACCACACGCACGGCACAGCGGACACACCAGGAACCGCGGTGTTGGCCGTCGAATGGCGCTGGCTGCGCAGCATTTGTGCACCGCCGCCGTCGGTGTCAGCCAGTTTGCCGTGGCATACGGAGCTCCATCGCAGTCTTTAACACTGGTAGCATGCCGCGACAGCGTGGACGTGAACAGTATGTGCAGTTGACGGACTTTGAGCGAGGGCGTATAGTGGGCATGCGGGAGGCAGGGTAGACGTACCGCCGAATTGCTCAACACGTGGGGTGTGAGGTCTCCACAGTACATCGATGTTGTCGCCAGTGGTCGGCGGAAGGTGCACGTGCCCGTCGACCTGGGACCGGACTGCAGCGACGCACGGATTCACGCCAAGACCGTAGGATCCTACGCAGTGCCGTAGGGGACCGCATCCGCCACTTCCCAGCAAATTAGGGACACTGTTGCTCCTGGGGTATCGGCGAGGACCATTCGCAACCGTCTCCATGAAGCTGGGCTACGGTCCCGCACACCGTTAGGCCGTCTTCCGCTCACGCCCCAACATCGTGCAGCCCGCCTCCAGTGGTGTCGCGACAGGCGTGAATGGAGGGACGAACGGAGACGTGTCGTCTTCAGCGATGAGAGTCGCTTCTGCCTTGGTGCCAATGATGGTCGTATGCGTGTTTGGCGCCGAGCAGGTGAGCGCCACTATCAGGACTGCATACGACAGAGGCACACAGGGCCAACACCAGGCATCATGGTGTGGGGAGCGATGTCCTACACTGGCCGTACAGCTCTGGTGATCGTCGAGGGGACACTGAATAGTGCACGGTACATCCAAACCGTCATCGAACCCATCGTTCTACCATTCCTAGACCGGCAAGGGAACTTGCTGTTCCAACAGGACAATGCACATCCGCATGTATCCCGTGCCACCCAACGTGCTCTAGAAGGTGTAAGTCAACTACCCTGGCCAGCAAGATCTCCGGATCTGTCCCCCATTGAGCATGTTTGGGACTGGATGAAGCGTCGTCTCACGCGGTCTGCACGTCCAGCACGAACGCTGGTCCAACTGAGGCGCCAGGTGGAAATGGCATGGCAAGCCGTTCCACAGGACTACATCCAGCATCTCTACGATCGTCTCCATGGGAGAATAGCAGCCTGCATTGCTGCGAAAGGTGGATATACACTGTACTAGTGCCGACATTGTGCATGCTCTGTTACCTGTGTCTATGTGCCTGTGGTTCTGTCAGTGTGATCATGTGATGTATCTGACCCCAGGAATGTGTCAAAGTTTCCCCTTCCTGGGACAATGAATTCACGGTGTTCTTATTTCAATTTCCAGGAGTGTAGCTGCAGACTGCTGCCCGTGCTGTCCAGCAGATTATTTATGTATATAGAAAATAAGTGGTCGTCTTATACTTCCATGGGGCATTCTGACGATATTCTTGTCTGTGATACACTCGCCGTCGAGTACAACGTACTGGATACGATTACTTACGAAGTCCTAGAGACGCATATCTGGGAACCTATTCCATATGCTCGCACCTTGGTTAACGGCGATGGGGCACCGTATCAAATGCTTTCCGAAAAAACGTAAATATGGACTCTGCCTGTTGGTTTTCATTCATAGTTCGCAAAATGTCATATGAGGAAAGGGCAAGCGGACTTTCGCATGAGCGATGCTTTCTAAAAATATGCTGATTCGTGGACGGAAGCTTTCCGATCTCAAGGAAACAGTATTTACCAGGACTACATCATCAAGAACATCCATTTTACTACGAGGTGCGACAATAAAGTAATGAGACTGATATGAAAAAATGTTCCTTGCCGTTTCAGTCAAATTAGTGTTGTATTCTTCAAAGTAGTTCGCTTCTGATTGTACACACTTTTTCCAGCGCTTCTGCCGTTGATAGTGACATTTCTGCAACTCATCTTCTGTAATATTCTCAAAGACCTTCGTGACAGCTTTTTGGACATATTGTGTTGTTTTAAAATGGTGTCCCTTGGCCGCCGTTTTGACTCTTGAAAATAGAAAAAAGTTGCACAGGGCGATATCTGGTGAATAAGGTGGCTGTGGTGGTATTGAAATTTGTTTTGAGGTTAAAAACTGCTATACTGACACAGCATTATGGGGTGGCCCATTATCGTGATGCAGAATTAAATTATCAGCAATGTTGGCAGGGACACGAACAACTCTTTTACGAAGTCCTTCTAAAAATCTGTGTAATAATATTGATTAATTGTTTGTCCAGGAGGCACCACTCTTTATCAAGAATTCCCTTGGAATCAAAGCCCACAAGCATGCATTTCACTTTTGACGTTGACATGCAAGATTTCTTTGGTCTGGGTGATCGCTTTGAGCACCATTGCGAACTTTGGTTTTCCAGTAAAATTCAGAGACAAAACGCCAATGTTCGTCACCAGTGATAACACGTTCAACAATTCTGTATTGATTTCCGTTTGCTCTAACAGATCGGCTGCCACATTTTTTCCGTGTTTCTTGCTATTTGTGAGATCTTTGGGGACCATTTTTGTACAAATCTTTCTCATACAGAGATCTTCAGTTATTAGTAGACGAACCGTTACTCGATCGATGTTAAGTTTTTCCGCAATCACTTTCACAGATAATCTTCGATCAGATCGTAAGAGTTCACGTACCCTGGTCAAGTTGACATCCGTCCGTGAGGTTGATAGTCGTCCACTGCAGTCTTCATCTTCAACATTCGTTCTGCCTTCAATGAACATTTTATGCCAACGAAAAACTTGAGCTCTCGATATAACCTTCTCTCCAAAAGCCTTCTGAAGCTTACCGTAAGTGGTTGTCGCGTTTTCACTTAATTTAACGCAAAAAGAAATGGCATACCGTTGCGCAATAGTATGCGGTTCCCTTTCTTTGACGAGAGACACGAACGCGTGTTAACTTATTACTGCACAACTCACGACTGAGCAGTTGCATCAGTGTGCCGCTTGGACTAGAAGCAGCTTATCGACCAAGGTCAAAGATATAGTGCCTATGCAAGCCTACAGGGTTGCCACATCTTGCAAACAAAATAAGGCTCATTATTGTTGCACCTCGTACAATTTCTAGCATAAGGTAATAAGTACTACTTCCACTGAGTAGCCGGGTTGGAGGGGTTAAAATAGTTTTTCCTGATTGCCGTGTCTCAACACTTGACGTTAAAAAATGAGCTGTCTTTAACGACTGTAATGTATATCAGAATAGAACGGTACGAGCAACTGTAGACTACTGAGGCACAGTGGGAGTGTGTCTGTAACGGTAAACGTAGGCGTGGACTCTCACCGTCCAAAGTGAGATTAGCAAACGGTAAGGGGACAGTGTGCACTGAAGGTCAGGACAGGAGGACTCTGCCGTCGGTATACAGCACAGTGGAGTACAGTAGGAGCGCGCTTGTCGATTGGACGGCCGCACTTGACGCGCCATTGTCCGCCACCCCCGCTTCTAATTAAGGTGGCGCTGCTGCAGCTGCCCACAGAGACGCCTGCAGCGCTCGTCCGCTCCGCCCACGGGAAATTTGCTGCAGGTTCCGTCGTACACGCCAGTTGTATCCCAAACCGTGGCCGCGTGTTAATCATTGATTAGGGCACCAGCGAATACGCAGTAACAAACGAAACGTGGATAGTGAATTACGGGCGTTTTTGTAAGGCGAGTACGTAGTGACAAATGAAACATGGATAGTTAATTCAGAGCATTTTGTAATAAAAGGTGAGGAAACGAAAGATAAGAGAGAGTAATTAGCTGACTGGTTACTATTGTGGGAAGCAGTGTAAGCAATGAAACAGCTCTACCTGGGAAGCAGTATCAGGTACGATGAGCGGGGCGAGGAGACGACAGCATCTTGGTATACGTGAATGTTCGTTCCAGGAAACATGTTGTGACGGTGTACCTCACCTGACGCCCAACGCAACATGTCAAGTGCAACCCAGAGTATATAAGGCCTTTAAAGCATATGACTCGACTTTATTTACAGACGTAAAATCAAAGGCTGTTAAGAGGATGTATTTGAAAAGAAAATATCGCAGACCTAAAACAATCGTAACAAAGAGAGGAGCCGTAATTTTACTCGTTAACTGAAATGTATCCTACATCAAATATTTGCAAACTGGAAAACGAATTTTAGGTTCTGAAATCTGGAGGGAAGAGTGCACTAGTAAACAATATCAGGTTTAACTTTTGACCATAGATGTTAAGTCCCATAGTACTCAGAGCCATTTGAACTTGCTTACAAGTCCCCTAGAACTTACAACTACTTAAACCTAACTAACCTAAGGACAGCACACAACACCCTGTCATCACGAGGCAGAGAAAAATCCCTGACCCCGCCGGGACTCGAACCCGGGAACCTGGGCGCGGGAAGCGAGAACGCTACCGCACGACCACGAGCTGCGGACTGTGAGCTAGTATCAGTAACAAATAGTAGTAGCCAGATGACAACAAGGAAGAGACTATAGGATTCAGACGAGCGGGAGAGTGAGAGAGAAATACTAGCAATGCAGAATAACACGGGAGCACGTTGGCCTGTTACTCAATGGAGCATGTTAGCGTATTACGCAGCCTGTGGGCTGTAGCATATCACCGTGTTATGCAGACGGTGGCAGGCGGTTGTCTTATGACAGCGCGATTCACGTAGATCATTCACATGCCGTGAATAGTAAACGTCATATTTGAGTTTCAACTTGAAGTATTTGGAGCATTAAGCTGTCTTTTGATGGGTGTGAAGCTGGTGACATCACTGCCAGAAAGGCAGGCCACTAATGCACGTAGGACACAGGCATGACTTCGGCGGGGAGTGACGAACTATTTGAGATGCGTTTAACAATTCTTAACCGGGCGTTTAAATGCAAACTCTCTGTATGGAATGAAAGAGTTAAGACCTTTAGTGAGTACCTTTAGTGAGTACCTTTTCACTGATATACTGATTTCTCGTGAGCTCTGCACGAAGCCGAGCGTTCGCAAATTGACGGCCAAGGCGACTAATGTGACGTCACAACTTAGTTGTGCAGCCCGTATTCTCGTGCGCCCCTGTGGGAGTCCATCTCACAAGATTGAGGAGCGTGAAGTGAAGAATCTGACGTGTCAGATTTTACCTCGTAAAGAGTAATGTGGCCAGTGAGAGGTGACATCATTTTGCGTCACAAGGAGACACCATGTTGTATGGAGTTACTTGGTATTTACTACATTTTTTTTTCCTTGCAGAGTATTTGGTATGAATATAAGCTGTTCCTAAGCCTCAGCCGATTGAGGGTCTCTCAAAAAGCGTCTTTTCGCTACAATTTTGTTGCAACAAAAAAGGCAGGAAGCAATATATCAGTAAATAAAGGCCTCCTGTGTTCTACGTTTTTAGTGTTATAACTCATGTTCTATGAAAATACACAGTTCCTATGCTATAGCACAATGGTGACCTATCATAAGCGCATCGTTTTGATACAATTTATCGTAGTTATTTATCAAATAAATGACACTTGTAGAAACAGCTTTAGACAGTGTGTACCATATGTGGAGGCTTGGCTGCCATATTAATGCCCTAGCATAGCTAATAGCGTCGTGATCTAGAAGAGAAATTTATGAAGTTCGCATCTGCTTCCTACATTTATTTCTCGCTTTATTTCTCATTCTCATTAATTAATAGAACTTTTACCTGCAGTAGTCGATGTTATTTATTATAAATAATGTATGCCGTGCTATTCTTGTTGCTAAGGCCAACGACGGAAATGTTTACCCCGTGGGCAGAAAAATCTTAACTGTCGGTCTGTCAGAAGTTGAACACAAGTTAGACAAAGAAAGTTTTCGCTCTTTCGAAACTTTCTGTAAAATATACACCTATTATATATCTGTTGATTTCGTGAACACCATGTTTGTATGATTTCAGTAAATATCTTTCTCAGTGATGGTGAGCAGATTTGAAAAATATTCTCTTCAAATAAGATTAAGAAACGAATATCGATCTTGAAATCTTGGTGATGAAGTACCTTCTTCGTAGTGATGGTAATCAATGCAACATCAAGAATATGGATATTATGCAAGTTCAAACTGTCACTACACACTGTATTTCAACAATATTCGATTTGAATTGGGATGAAGATCCAGTGGAGTACTCGAATAGCTCCCACTAGAGTGTAAGAGTACGAAGACCGTTACCAGCACTCCTCGCTTTCAAGCGATTTCCCCCGCTTTTCTTCGGCCATTATCAGCTGAGTTAACACACCTACGTTACGATCGTCCATTTTCGTAAATAAAACGGTGTGATCCACGCGCCAGATGGCGCAGACTGCCGCTGGAGAGCGCTGAGGTCGTAAACCACGTTCTGCGAGATGCAGCAGGTCATTTCAGAGCATGCAGCAACCACGGCGGACACTACGCCTGGCGTGCTTCGCGGCGAGGAACACGTCCCGTGTGAGGACGGCTTCAGAGCCAGACAATCGTCCATGAGTCTCCTGTCATGGCGTCATAGGTGACGGACGTCGACTATGCGGATGCTGTTTGCCCGTTACTCCTGTACACTAGCCTCCCAGGAAGGTGGCTCTTCGCGCCTGGCGTTATTCTTAAAACTAAGGAGCCTCTGTAACGGTCCCCACCACCACTGGCGTAGTACTGAAAATAAGTATAATGTAGAGTTCGTGTAAGAGTAACAGCACAGTGTCTGAAGCATACATGAATGGAATTTATTATGAAAGTAGTAGATACATATGAGACATAAACCTTCAGAACGCGAATAACGAAATCAGGCTTTTGCACTTCGTGGATGAAAATAGGTATAAACTGTTCAAATGGCTCTGAGCACTATGCGACTTAACATCTGAGGTCATCAGTCCCCTAGAACTTAGTACTTAAACCTAACTAACCTAAAGACATCACACACTTCCATGCCGTAAACAGGATTCGAAATTGCGACCGTAGCGATCGCGCCGTTCCGGACTGAAGCGCCTAGAACCACTCGACCACTGCGGCAGGCGGAAATTGGTATAAAGAAACTCACTGTCTTGTTGTGTTGTTGCATATTTAGTACTTTCTCCAACCTCCTTCATCATAATTTACCTCAAATTTTCTTCGGCATTGATTTTTTAAAGGTTTGTAGTTCTTACAATGAAATTGTCGCGAAGTCTTTTCTTATCTCTCTTTCCAGCTCACATACAGCCTCCAACTGTTTTCAACAGTATTCCACCAAAGGTTTTCCACGAGGTTCAGATCCGGGTTACGTGCAGCCCACGGCAAGACATCGATCTCTTAATCTTCACATCACTTTTTGGCTGCAAGAGATATGAACATGTGCATTAAATAGTTGAAACTTTAGAACTTCGTCTCCTAGGTCCTCATACATTCTAATTAGTTCTGTCTCTAGCGTCGTAGTACACATGTTAGGCTTCATTGCACTGTTCAGCCAAGCAATTCGTGATTTACCTTTAGTGCAGAAGGTTGCTCGAATGAGAACATTTCCACCACCAAAATGTGTGCTCATTCTTACCTGTTCTTCTGTTTTCAGCTACAGAACCATGCTTTCGTTCTAAATTGAATTTCTTCTCATCACTGAAGATCACTTTATTCTATTCTGGAGTCCACGTATGTTTTTCAGCAAATTCAGTCTTAGTGTGTTTATTTATGGATATTAGAGTAGGTGTCCGCAGTCGTTTCTTGAATGTAAGATGTTTGACACAATTTGTCGCACACCTTTGGCAGGTATTGGCAACTGTAAATCAGCAACAAGTTGAAAAGAATAAAGTTTTGTGGCCCTGGCTTCGCGCAAAAGTAAGCTTCCGATGCCTCAGGTAACTTTCTATTAAGTCCATATTCTCCATTCCGTCCGAATCGTGCGCCCTATCTGACGAAATTGTCTATCATTGGACTTGGACGGTTGAGCTGCATGAGGATTTGACGATTAGAGTTCCATTTCCATGTACGCATAAATAGTTGCTTTTTCATGATACGACACACTACCACTTACTAATTTCAATACATCCTGGTATTGCAGATTTATTACACAAATCAAACGTTATTTCTCATAAAATATAATTATATTCACTTCCACGTGTATAATACAATCACAATTATTATATTTTACTTTCATGAAAGTATCTTCCTTTGGATTTAATGACTCCCTCACAAACTGGAGGCATGCGGTCAATAAATGTTTCGAAGCTATCGTGAATCTATATGATTACACACATCCGTAACAATATTCCAGAGATGTTCCGGGCTGGATATATTACTTTCCCTGATACATTTGTCCATTCATCCCACACCATTGCAATGCTATTACAATCGGGGCTCTGGGACGGCCATCTCATGATTCAGTACTTTGTTTTTCCTTTGATGCAATGTAGTTCGTAAAGTATGCCGACCGATGTTTTGGGTCATTGCCCTGTTGTAAGGTGAACTCTTTCCCTATTAGGCGCAGTCCACTTCATTTGGAAGATACTGAAGTATGCGATGGTACTGCTTTGATCCATACATCTTTCCATTTTCACAATATCGCCAACTCTGTCTCCGGCAAAACATTCCCGAACCATACATAATAGAACCTCCACCGTGTTTAACTGCAGGTAGAACACACTGCTGAGCTACCATTTCCCCTACAAATTGGCGAACAAATGTTCTCCTTCTGGTTCCAAAAATCTCGAACTTCGATTCATCGATGAATAACACCTTCGTCCACTCTTCCGATGTTTTCTAGCCCATTCAAGTATCTTCTGTTTATTTATGGGCCTTACAAGGGGTGTTCTTGCTGTGACACATCCTTTCAAACCGGTTTCAGTCAGTCTCGTTTTTACTGTTGCAACAGATATTGTTGTCGTGTTTATTTCTACTGATTCTGAATGAATTGGGGGCGCTGCTTTGAATCTTTCTCTTACTGGTAATTCTAATAAATTTATCATTTTTAGTGTTTACGTGGTCTTCCTAGTCGTGATATGTCCTTATTGCTATCTGTTGTATTTTGGCGGTGAAGGGTTTATTGCATGCACCCTATAGACACACTACACTGTATGGCAATTTGGCGAATAGATAAACCTGCTACAATTGCAGCATGTTTTTTCTATGGATATCTCAACTCGTGGAGCCATACTAACGATGTGCACACTTCAATGTCACGAAAGAACTGACGTGCAGGAACGATATGTTATGTATCGTAGCAGTGCTTGCCGTTCGCTGCGGACATCACTTACCTACAGGGAACAACACAGGTGCAACAAATGACGCGTCCGTCGGCAGATAAGTAAACAAACATATCAAATAGGTTCATAACGTTTATGTAGACGACATTGTGATCATGAATATACAATAAATATCCAACAAACAAAAACCTAGGGTAAAACTGCTGATGTCCAGAGCGAATGCCACATACCTCCCGTGCCATTGTCGTCTGGAGGATATACGAAAAATAGACACGTGTTTTACTTACGTAATTACCATTTATAGCCCAATTAACAAAATAAATACAGTACCACAATAGGTGTAGTTAAATAATGGCTTGGAAAAATGACTGGCTTTGTACGAAAGTACTTATCTTATTCACTATATGTTACTCGCTGGACGCCAGTGTGTACTGGATATGGCGTCACACTATCTGTATCCACATCACTACTCCGCATTTCATATTTAAGTGCCTGAAAAGGGTTCTTTGAGCCACATTCAGACTATACTCAACACTTTAAAAAATTTTGCGGGAAGATCTCGTCGCAACGAACGACGTCTCTTGTTTAATGATAGCCACCCTAACTCGCGTATCATATCCGTGACTCTCTCCCCTGTTCGCGATAATGAAACACTGGCTGGCCTTCCTTGAACTTTTTCGATATCCTCCGTCAGTCCTACCTGTAAGGATCCAACACGACACGGCAATAATGTAGCAGAAGACGAATAAGCAGAATGTAGACAGTCTCTCTAGTAGACTTGTTGCATCTTCTAAGTGTTCTGCCAATTAAATGCAGTCTTTGCTTTTCCTTACCCACAACATTACCTCTGATCGTTCCAATTGAAGACGTTCGTGATTGTTACTCCTACGTATTTAGTTTAACTGATATCCTTTAAATTTGTGTGATTTATCGTGTAACGAAAATTAACAGCTTTCACTTCGCACTCATGTGGATGGCCTCACACTTTTCCTTAATGAGATACGTTGCAACTTTTCGCACTATACAGATATTGTCTGTCAATTTGCAATTGGATTTGATCTTCTTATAACTTTACTAGACGGTAAATGGTAGCATTATCTACAAACAATCTGAGTGCTGCTCTGATTGCCTCCTAAAACGTTTAAATAGATCAGAAAGGACAGATACGTAAGAAAACGTCAGATATCATTCCTGTTTCACTTGATTATTATGTGCTGTGCACTTTCTGACAGCAATTAAAGACTCTAAACACAGAAGTGAAGCGATACTCCGTACACACACAATTTGGTAAGACATTTATCGTGAGGAACGGTGTCAAAAGCCTTCTGGAAATCTGGAAATATGGAATCGATTTGAGATTCCCTGTCGATGGCACTCGTTACTTCATGCGAATGAATGTGACACACAGTCCAGACTGAACGTTCGCACGAACTATGAAGATCTGCGCGAGAAAACAGGCAATAAGACTTTTGAATTAATTAATTCAAAGAATATTTAATTAGATTGTTCAGATAATTACAAATGCGAGATCTATAATTATTGTTTTAAATACTTGTAATTTTTTTTGTATTTTGTTACTGGTGTAGGCCAACAGACCATACTGTCAGCGCCTTGTTACGTAAATCATTCTTCTGATGCTTAAAAGAAATTGTGGAAGAGTCTACAGAGCACACAGTAACTCTTAAAGGTAAAACCCGTAACGCAAGCGAGTGATCTGTCCATTGTCCTGACTGTATGCAGCGTACAGCCTTTCTTCGCCGCGGCCCTAGGGAGGGGGGGGGGGGGGGGGGGGGAGGAGGTTGTAATAGTCCGTAACAGGTCAAAGTAACACATCGTGGTAACTGGGAAAAAATACAAGTTTTTCAGATTGCTGAGAGAAGGAAAGATACATTACACTGCTTTGTTTTGAAATGGTTTCCAGATACAAATTTCTGGTTCTGCGATGGTGTCTGCAGGGTAATCACTAAGTAGTGCGTACATTTGACTGTGGTGTATTGCAGAAGATCACTATGGGAGTCCAATTGTGCCCGCAGATCACTCTCTCTCAAAAAGGGTTGTGGAACTTAATCCATTTCCTGATGCGGTAGAAGTGGTGATTATTTATGGGAAATTATGTATTTGCTTACTTCCTGGTTGCGGTGCGGAAAAAACGTGGTTGAAATAAACATGTAATGTTGAGTTTCCCGAACATGTTAGACTGTCTGTGAAACCTATCCAGCCTCCTCGCGAAATAGTCCATCCACGAAGACAGCAAAATACTCGTCCGAGCGATACCTGAGCAGCAGTACTAAGATATTTTCCAAATAGAATTGATAGATGAAACAAAGAAGACCCAAAGAAGAGCATAGTGTTTCTTTAAAGAGCGCTCCAATGAGACCGAAAACGCCGCGGAGAAGGTCGCTTAACTCCAATGAAAGACGCCAGAAAGGAGACGTTGCGCGTTCCGGCGTGGTTTACAGTACAAATTTCGAAAGAATAAGCTCCTAGGAGAGTCAGCAAATATAGCGCTTCACCTTACATCCCTCCTAGGAGAGTCAGCAAATATAGTGCTTCGCCTTACATCCCTCCTAGGAGTGTCAGCAAATATAGTGCTTCGCCTTACATCTTGCGAAAAGATTATGAACGTAATATTAATGAGATGCGAGTCTCCACGGAGTCTTAGCTTTCCGACTGGAACAGAAAGGGGAAGGAACAGAGCCATCAAACGTACCCTCCACCATACAATATAAAGTGGCTTGTACATGTAGACGTATGAATGCATATCTGAACAATTTTCACCGCTACATACGGTAAATATTTCATGTTAGGAGGATACTAAATTTGTAACTTTAGGTTTGCTGTTATTTTTATGTCAAAGTCAGTCTTACTTCTATCGTATTTTCTAATGCCATGTGAGAAACGAGCCAAAAACCCTAATCAGCCACTTAGAAATCAGTTCCACTCCACTCCCAAATTCGTCACAGTCAGAAGAAACAACAAATGATTACTTAATGCAGGGGATCACCTCACCTCACCTCACCTTACTTTACTTGATATATTAGTTCTCGTGTTCAAATGGACCAGTGGAAAGTGCTCGCACTTAACATTAACTGGTTAAGTATTCGCCAAACACATTGACAGAAGAAGGAAAAAACTAAGCTCAGAAGCTGGAATGACTTGACCATAATTTTGTATTTGTCAGACAGGTTGGGGAAAGGAATTGGGCGACATATCATGTGATTTGTTAGATTTAATTTTGTAAACCACATTGATAAATACAGATTTTGGGATGGAGATTTGAACTCCTCTCCTCCAAACAGCTTGTCCAACGGGTTACCCTCCGTACCATCTCTCACCGTGTACTGCAGGGTGGATTAGGATGACTCAAGTGCTTTACAGCAGACTTTTATAAGTTTCAGAATTGGCAAGGCAATAGCACAATAATTTGTGTTCTCGATATGTGAAAGACGAAATTGCTGGAAAAGATCTCATTGCCAGTTCACTTGTGGCTGTAAGTGATCAGGTTAGTGAGACTTCATTTTTGCGTTAGTAGCAGTTCGAAAAATAAAGTTGGAGTGAGCTTTTAACTGACGCCACAGTGGTGTACGATGAGTGGGAAGCCCAGTGTGGCTATGTAGCGGAAAATTCCTGCCAATCTAGGTCATTTGAGACGAGATCGCCCGCGGTATATGGTGAAATGACGCTTTCGGAGATGTCAGCGGCGTTTTATGCAGACACGCCTCATTCCGCCAAATTTACGTCGCAAATGTCAAACGCTTAACAGCGGACACAGAGCCCGCTGAATTTATGTCGACGTCGCAAATTCCCTGCGCGCCGTGTAATGCCCATCCCGTGATGGGACGCTAATGGCGCAGCGCACATGCGGCGGCCAATATGGTACAAACTCGTGTATTGGCTTCTGTTCGGAAGTATATGTTATTTGAACAACGCACACAATTTTTAATGCTGCAATGAAGAAGAATAATTGTACAGTGTTCAACAGTGACAAACGTTAACGTGAAATTATTAAATACGAAAAGTTCGCTTTGTTTTAGGGATCAGAAAAGGGTGTGTGCGAATCTAGTGTTGTGAATTGCACACTTCATAAACAAAGGCGGCGCTCTTCCATCATTGCTTAGCGGGCTCCTTTCGTCCCTGCTGTAGTTGATGGGTATGACGAGTCTGTGAACTGTGGCGCTGCGGTCGCTTCATACTCGTCCATTCGTTCTATCTTACTGAAGCATGTCGAAGTGTAAGGCTAATCGTAACTTACTGCTCGCACGGAAGAGGAGTACACGACCTAGCTACTGTAAAATAGCAATGGCAAGGCGAAATGACCGATTTCCAGGATCAGATCGTCTTTAATGAAGCTGTGTTTTGTGAGATTGCAGACGGTGTAAGGCGAAACGCAATTGACGCTAAGTACACAATTGCAAATACGCTGCAACATAGGAGTAGTGTTGTCTGGAATAGATTTTCGACTGTAGTCCATATGAAAAACGTACGAATTTGCTACAGTGCTAACAAAATGGTTGTATTCCTCCTTATTCCACCTCCACCACGAGAAAAAATGCGCTGTGTGAAAACTGGGCACATAGCAACGTCGCCTTTATACCCCTGCAACAAAAAATAGCGTTACTTCTGTATTTTAATCATGGCATCTTGTCTTAATAGGCTAACAGCGAATCGCGTAGCTTATCATTAACTTATATAACTTTGCTGAAAACTGTTATAAATTCAGTTTCGTAATCAGTATTTAGAGACAGCTCTTGATCCTCAAGTCATGTATTCTGGTGCTGTTGTTACAAACTCGGCAATGCCTCGAATGTCTGGTATGTGAACGTAATTCTTGGGCATTCCCTGAATAGATGCTAAAAGATCAATTTCAAGAGTCTTCAAAAATGTTTTATACTTCAGATACGTACATACACACATTCCTACATACAGTCATGTAAATACACAGACATACACGCACACATACGTAGTCTACGAGTACACGGACACGGTGAGTTCGGAGAATACGTCACAGGACGTTCTAACGAGTATATGGAGCTCATTTTTGATATCTACTTTGTAGCTGCCCTGTGACTCTACACCACGACGAGGTGGTCTCGTTACATGTTGTGAAACTAACGGCAAGCTTAACATTCTGTAAGGGGGATATGGATTACTCGGTGTGCTGGAAGGAAGCTGTTAGAGTCCTGGTTGGACACATGATTTGAATTTCTTACAGACGTTCCGCCACTGCGCTGACTTAACGCTGTAAATGGATACGCAGTCCTACCGGGTAGAAAAGATTGGCCAAAATTTTATAAACTGTGTTTAGGATTCACACAATCCACCATCTCGGTCGAAAATTAACAACGGTTCAAGATCTTTGTAAGGATTGTGAATGACAACTCAAGTGAGTGCTAATATTATCTAACAGTTTGAAGAAAAGTGTGATGAAAACATATACGTATCAACAATCGTATTGGTTCTAAGACGCCTCTAGAGAAATTTTACACGGAAGAATACTTCAGAAATACTTGCCTCGCCCACGCTCCGCAGTTCCATTAAAATCAACACCGTTAAGTGTGTGCACTATACTTACCTTTCGTATACCATTTGATTGCTAGACTCCTTACTTCCTAACTGTCAGAAATTGGAAGAATCAAGTTGCGTATGCATTGTGCCTGACATCTGCCACCGGTATTGATACTACAATAAAAAATTAAATACTGTGTAGACCTTTTAGTAATGTGGTTACAAGTGACTACTTTGTTAAGCACTCCATTATTTAGTTCGTCTTTTGCGAAGTGAATGACGAAGCAATTTCTGGACCATAAAAGCAACTTCTTTGTTTGAAACTTCCTGGCAGATTAAAACTGTGTGCCCGACCGAGACTCGAACTCGGGACCTTTGCCTTTAAGCTGTGAGTACCGGACGTGAGTTGTGCTTAGGTAGCTCAGATGGTAGAGCCCTTGCCCGCAAAGGTCCCGAGTTCGAGTCTCGGTCGGGTACACAGTTTTAATTTGCCAGGAAGTTTCATATCAGCGCACACTCCGCTGCAGAGTGAAAATCTCATTCTGGAACTTCTGTGTTTGTTTTGGGAACTACCTACAACACTGAGGAGTTATTTTGATGAGACATTTACGAATATGTGATCCATACGCCTGTCTCTCTCTATCGTATAAATAACTTTCACAAGGCTCATACAACACTGTCACGCGTTCATGCTAGTATTTGGGAAAAAAATGTAATTACTGGCAATTCACGTACCCCGTATTACTAATGAAATAATAATAGTAATGACCTTTTAATAATAGTTTCATAACCAAAACATAATCACATCCTTTCGTTTTTACCACTTGATAAACGACGTCTTAGGGGCGTGTATTAATTACCAGAGCTGAAAATGAGGGAGAGGCGTGACGGATACGGCAAACTGTCAAAATCTCATTTAAGGGGAAGAATATTTAGAAAATATTCATTACTGAAATGGATAACATTTTAATTAATAAAATTAATCCGAATCACAGAACACTGAAGTGTCCATCAGTCTTTATGCCCTCTCTAAAACGTTTTACACGTGTTTCAAATCAGGGAATCCCGCCATGCACAAGTGTCACTCAAGTGTCAGATATCATTCGGGTGGGTCCGTGCCGCGCCGGTCTAAATCACTGCGTGTCGGTCAGTGAATCAGTCGTGATCCTCTACAGCGTGTGTAAAGCCGATGGTATCGCGTTCAAACTGAACTTGTATCAAATCTTTTACAATACGAATGTCAAACAGCACACGCCAGTGGGTAGTTAATCGTTTGTGGAAGAAAACTAAGTTCACCGACAAGAATTCCCTATGTGTCACATAAATCAAGAGACAGAAAAGCTACGTTATCATGCATGCGCCGGCCGGTGTGGTCGTGCGGTTCTAGGCGCTTCAGTCTGGAACCGCGTGACCGCTACGGTCGCAGGTTCGAATCCTGCCTCGGGCTTCGATGTTTGTGATGTCCTTAGGTTAGTTAGGTTTAAGTAGTTCTAAGTTCTAGGGGACTGATGACCACAGATGTTAAGTCCCATAGTGCTCAGAGCCATTTGAAAGTACGTAATCATGCGGTTCAGTGTAAAGTACAAACAGTGATGTCTTTCTTATACACAGGAAGCAAAGGTTCATTGATAAGTAATTTATCAGTAACAGCTTATTTTTTGGTGCTCCATCAAAACGCACAATAGTATTTTCGCGGATCCTTTTTGGTTCAGATGCCTCTGAGCACTATGGGACTTAACATCTGAGGTCATCAGTCCCCTAGAATTTAGAACTACTTAAACCTAACTAGCCTAAGGACATCACACACATATTCATGCCCGAGGCAGGATTCGAACCTGCGGCCGTAGCAGTCCCGCGGTTCCGGACTGCGCGCCTAGAACCGGTAGACCACCGCGGCCGGCGGAGCCTTTTTGGCCGTCCGTTTTCATCTATACGTCTTAATACCACTCAGGATAGACGTGTTTAAAATAGTTTTTAACCACGTGTATGAACGGCATCAAGACCTTAGTATCCCATACATGACACAACCTCGTCACATTCTAGTTAGAAAACACTGTTTAATACAATTTCTAAATCTAGCTACTTAATTTTTTTTATCCGGAATTAGAGGTTAAAATGATAACTACGTTTAAGATGCACTACAGCGAGTTTAGTTAAATTGTCTTGAAATCCGCCAAATGGCTAAGAATACACAGTATTACAACGATTAAAAGTTGTGTTATAAAATTAATTTCGAACGAACTAATAAGTGTTTTAGTAGTATGTAACGGAAACATGAACATATAAAATAAACTTAAATAATTAAAAATTACGGGGCAAACTTCACGTGAAGGGGATTGGTGTCCCACATCATCTCACGAAAGGGGGAAATATAGGTTGTTTTTTTTTGCGTCAGTGGCTGCCCCCCTTACCCTTCAGGAGTGTAACTACCCTCAGATTGATGTTAAGTGGTCATGCGATCTTCCACCGCTGACATGACAAGGCTATAAAGTGATGTGTATGTGCCCGTCAGTTGTATGTTATCAGTTCGGTACGATGGTCGACGTGTAGAAATCATGAAATGGCAGAAAAGAGCTCTCGTGGTCGGATGTGACCAAGACCACACTGTTAGTAAAGTTGCTCCGATTGATTGCTGTATTAACGCGCTACAGTCAGGAACCGCGCGACCGCTACGGTCGCAGGTTCGAATCCTGTCTCGGACATGGATGTGTGTGATGTCCTTAGGTTAGTTAGGTTTAAGTAGTTCTAAGTTCTAGGGGACTGATGACCACAGGTGTGAAGTCCCATAGTACTCAGAGCCATTTTACCCATTTCAACCATGAACCGTTTTCGAAAAGACTTTATTGCCACTGTAATCACGTTGATTTCTTATGTTAAGTGTAGTGAAATTCCCCTCACCTAAGCAGCGCTTGATTTTTTTTTTTCCAACTGATGAACTGCTTGATTGTGACTGTACCAACAGAATTCCGTCATATTCGGATAAAATACTTAAAAACAACGACGTCAAATAGTAACAGAAGTGATGTGATCTTCCGAAGACTAACTGGTCAGTTTCTTTCACGAAATCTTCCTGGAACTGCAAGTGACCTGCCGCGAAAGTCTTTATTCTTGAACAGCCATATAAAGTCGGCCGCTCCTCTTTCATGTTCAACACAGCCATGTTCTGAAATGAGCCTACGAATTTAACTTTCTAATCATTGATTTACGAATTGCCTCGTCCCCCTAAGCGTAACAAGTTTGGCGGTGATCTTAGACGATGTACTGGACGCGGAAGTAATAAAAGGCGACGAGTGGAGTCCGTATCGTCTTTGCAAGCAACTGCCACCACTCTTAAAAAGTTCTGTGTCTGAAACTTCCTAAAAGGTTTACATTTTTTTTGGCAATACACTTACAAACTGAGTTAGGCACGACGCACGATCCACCCTTACGCCTTCAGTTCCATCAGTACCTCTCTCGTATTCTTCAAACATCAACAGTAGGAGTGCCGTACTGGCAGAGCTGACGCTGTGATAGCGGATCATGAGCCGTACTTGGATTGCTTAGGTGCCAAGACTGTCTAACATTCATGGTGGTGTCTGTCTGTTCTATATCGTGTCTCCCTACCACTTTCGCGCAACAACGCTCCAAGCGTGTTTTTTAGGGAATTGACTAGTTTGAACCTGGGACCTGTTGCTGGTAAGGAGACGCCAGACCACACATGACATGTAGAGTTCAGAAGAGTTCAGTGAGACTAGCGATGATATAACCAAATACTTAATGATTTCAGCGTCAGCTCCACTGCACTCCCTGTAAAAGAATCTTAATACTAACTAAATTTAGTGGAAGGGGTTCAAGGCTTTCCTGTTTTTAGTTAGCTGGTAAAATAGTCGAAAAAGTAGTTAAGTTTACCGTTGGAAATTTTATTCTACTCACAAAACATTGTTTATAAATTGCACTATTGGTAAAAGGAAATGTTTCAATACAGGATGGTAAAAACCGCGTTCAACAAAAATGTGAACGAATATTCCCTGAGTGGGTTTCCAAGTTCTACAATGGATCGAAGGATGACCTATGCCATATCACATCTATAATCTAGGTTTAAATTAAGTTTCACAAGAGAGAAAACTATCAAAATGGTCTAGTGACCCTCAATGATCTTTAATTACTTATCTAACTTGTCGTAAATTACAGTGACTGATGTGGCTTTTCAATAAATACATAACAGAGAAATCATCGCGTTTCAGAGCTTTTCTTCAAGTGGCAAATGTGAACATCATAAGCCTTAATTTACGATCGAAACTAGCATTACGCAAAAAGGGGGTGTAACAGATGAGACTTCCGCAGTTCTGAGTGAAGCCTTATGCGCTCAAAAATGCGGCATCGCGTGAGTTCATTACCTTGTCTGTGTTTAGGCAGCGTCAGGGTGGCAGCGGGCAGCACAGCTCCGCTCACCTCGCCATCTCGGAAGCAGCTCTTCTCCTCACTTCTTACTACCATTTACCGAAGTTGGTTTAAAAAAAACTATCTGGCTGTGTTTTCATCTGACCAATCAGGGTCTCAATGTTAACCTTAAGCTCCGCCTACAAAAATTCTGTATATCCAATGAGAAACGTTATACTTTTCGTGGTGGGGCAATGTTTTTAAAGTTTGCAACGTAACAGAGACGCGAAAAAGTCTCACGCTAAAACTTGCAGCTGGTGTGGTCCTTTTAGCGTTATCGTAAGATCTATACTGTTTTTCTGGAGGGCTATAGCTTTTAACATGGGCTGGGGGGTGGTCCTTGACGCAACAAAGACGGGAAAAAGTCTCACGCTAGAACTTGCGGATGGTGTCGTCCTAGTGGTTAGCTGGCGACGTGGGTGTCTGTCCCTTATCGTATGGCCTTCTAGCTTAACACGGTTCTGCTCTCGGCTTCTGTCCTCGTTTCTCTCCTCGGAACTGCGTCTGTCTCACGGTGGGAAGGTATGACATGCATTTAGGCATTCTTGTGTTAGTCTATGGTATTCCATAACGGCTCACACACCATTCAATAGTCAAAGTTTCTGGCCCTCAGTTGTTGAACGACAAAACTGTAGTACAATGCAGAAAGGCAGCACTGTACATTTATCTACGGAAGAAAAGAGACTAAGCAGGTATACAGATATATTGTTGGTACCGGAGTCTGAAAGCAGTCGGACGACCTTGACACCTATACTTCAGTTGCCAGTTGACAGAGAACTAACTTCTGTAAAGTTTGAGGAATAAAGAAGCGAAATGCACGATAGAGAACTAACAAACCTTTTACTAATCGGTAGAATTCTATAAGCTATGTGAGCAGAAGTGTTCGGATACCTATCAGTCGACACTAATATGGGGTGTTTCTACCTTTCGCCCATATGACAGCTTGGGATCTGGTAGGGACACGCTCAAAAAATGTCTGAAAGTCTGTGGAGAAGTAGCAGCCCATTCTTCTTCGAGACTTGAAACCAGAGAAGGTGGTGACGTTGGACGCTGACGTTTGGAGCAAAGTCACGTTTTAATTGATTCCTAAGATGCTCCTTTGGGATCAAGTCGGGACTCGGGACAGACCAGTCCATTTGAGGAAAGTTATAGCCATATATACTCTTTTTTATGGGGTATATTTTCATGGTACAGTCCTCGCGTTTGATCTGTTTCTCTACAGTAAGCAGTACAAAGCGCTGTAAAACGATTTGATATCCTTTCACATTTAGCGTTTTCATCAGTGCAATAAGGGGACTGCACCCTAACCTCGAAAAACCCCATAACGTAATACCGCCTTCTCTGAACCTCACTGTTGCAACTACACACGTTGGCAAGTAATGTTCTCCAGGTATCCACCAAACTCTGCCATCGGATTGCCACTATGTACAGAGTGACTGATAACTCGATATCACTCGTTTCCAGTCACCCACTGTCTATTGACGTCGCTCTTTACACCACCTTAAGCATCGAATATTGATTATACAGGGTGAACAGTAATGAAACAGACAAACTGTAGGGACGGTATTCTGACTGGACACTGAGCAAAAAAGTCCTATGAACATGTGTCCGGAAATGCATAGATGTCACGTAAGCTGGCGCTGACGAATGTCTTCTGACCATGTGCCGTGTGTTTCGTGTGTGTTACAGGCTGTGCGAATGACGCTGCGTATTGTAAGCAGAAGAGTGGTCCCGTATTCATATCGGTAACAAGGCGAGGTAGTGTTTGTGTTCGTCCAGCAGATGGAAACTGTCGAGAGGCAGTACGGCTGCGCGCCAACGTGGTTTAAGCCAAAGTGCTATTAAGTCTTCCCTGCCTGACATCCACTACTGTCACTATTACCTGCAGTGATTTGAACATCTGTTGTGACGTGAATGCGCTGCAGCTCTGTACTGTAAAATGGAAATGCCGGGTGGCCGAGGCCTCCCGTCGGGTAGACCGTTCGCCTCGTACAAGTCTTCAGAGTTGACGCCACTGCGGGGACTTGCGTGTCGATGGGGATGAAATGATAAGGACAACACAACACCCAGTCCCTGAGCGGAGAAAATCTCCGACCCAGCTTGGAATCGAACCCGGGCCGTTAGGAACGACATTCCGCCGCGCTGACTACTCAGCTACCAGGGACGGACAGCTCTGTACTGTGCGCCGGAACGATTCTTTGTCGTTGCCGGACACACTTTCACAGGACCTTTTTTTCCCTCCACTTCCAGTCAGGAATCCATCCCTGGAGTTAACCTGTTTCATTAATGTTCACCCTGCATAAACGTGTAGCAGCTCCTTGTACGCAGTCACTATGATAGCCGGACTTCTGTTAGCACTTCAGAACTCAAGACTGGTTTCTTCCCCAGTGGTCTTGTTTTAGCGGTGGCTGTTACCACTTCAGTCACATCACCAACAGTCGATATGGCAGCTTCAGAAGTGTTAAGAAGGCCCTCATAGGTTTGTTACCCAGGTGACATCTGGTGATTAGTCCACGTTCGAAATGACTGAGCTCTCCTGACAAACCATTCTGATGCGACTGCTTCTCTACTCCCCGCCGCCTCTAGATCTGGCGGCTCCGCCTATCGTCACTTCTGCTGGTCAGTTCCATATTGTCGAGATAATTACGATCGGATAGCGTAGTTTACGAAGAGATGATCATAGGGTTTGAAACACTATATCAAATGCACTAAAAGCGTAATGAGAGATTGTACACGTCTTTTTTGCTAAATTTGATGAATTGTTAATCATACATATGTAATGTTGTTCTTTCCACGCTGTGGATAATAATTTGCTGTCCCTTTTGACAAAAACTCCGAAGCTAAACTTGCGAGAAACGATTGCAAATTGTCGTCTGATAAGTTAAGTTTCTTGCAAGAACCCTTTCAGTCCCGAGTGGGTGGCTGCTACTTTGTGTATTTGCCACGCAAACGTTACTGTTGCTGAGAACACAACCTCTTTGCTCGCGGACAGATACAGTATCTTCGGAGCCACTGTACAAATTACGCATGGTCATGCCGCAAGTTAGCAGAGATCAAACGCACTGAGTGTCGATATCTAGTAGTGTTAGCGCAGCAAGCGATAAAACTGCGTTTACAGACGGGTGCGGCATGATGAAGTACTGTCTGAAGACAGTTTGTAAAATAGCACAAGCTGTTCAGCGGAATTTCAGAAACTTCTCCAGTAGGGCTAAGAGAGGAGGGGCATGCTTAACACAGTGGACTCACATAAGGGACCATCGTCAACGATATATATTTCTTCCGTGATTTACATGAACTGCTTAACGTGAATGCCGTAGTATTTTCCTTGAAAGGGAATGGTTAATTTTCTTCCGCATCATCCCATTGTCCAAGCTGTCCATGACGTCACCGTCGAAGGAACGTTAAAAATGGTCAAATGTTTGGATTCCTAAGGGACCAAACTGCTGAAGTCATCGATCCGTATACGTCAAAACCTAATATCAAATACGTCAGTAGAAACGGAGCACTAGGCGAGCAGGAGGACAGGTGGGGAAAGAAATTGACCTCATCCAATTAATGGGAGCCATCCGTCGTAGGCATCTACTACTTTAACAACTTGAGGAAATCAGGGACATCCAAAATCTGGATGGCTGGGCAGGGATTTGAACCATTGTCCTACCGAATGCAGGTCCAGTATCTCATGCAATGCACCATCTCGCTTGTTCCCGTAATGAAGCTCTACCTGGCACAGTTAACCATTTCCTACAGATTGCCTTTAATTTGAAGCAAATGTACCACGTCACCCGCAGACCGTAAAACTGTCGTCCTCTGGTGTAGCATCGTCGCCCGCACAGTTAGAACTATCAGTGCTATACGCGAAAGAACGCGCTAATTCATACGCTTCCATGGGTCGTATCCGACGATGTGTGCCCCGCGTTCAAGTTGCGGATTCGAGGTGCCTCGAGCCGAGTGGGTGCGGCGTGAGGCAGATGCATCGTCCCGGATGGGTTGCGCCGGCATCTCCTCTCCCGGTGCTGCGAGGATTTATTAAGAGCATAAATCTGCCCGCCGAGCATTCAGGTAAATGAAGGAAGTTGGTCCGCTTCGGAAATAAATGACACGTGCTACTTACGTAGATGGAACGTGTGCCATTCGCAGCGATCATTCCGGCCGACTGCTCTTGCTGACTGTCGGACTAGCGGCGAAAACGTGAACCAATGGCCACGGGGACGCAAGTGGGGCGACTGGCGTACGCATCCCTCTGGCGACTATAGAAAACGTTACGGTAAGCGTTTTCTGGTGTAAGAAGTTACATTACGTCCTTAGTTTGAAATGTTATTTCTTTTTAACAGTCGGAACTCATGCTGGAACTTTACTTGAAGAATTATAGCAACCAGGTTCTTCTACATTACTTTATTTGTAGACCGGGAGAACTGAATTGAAACAAGGCTCGTGGAGCATACGACATTCTCTAAGAATTTTTGAGATCCTAGACAGCAAATTTTGAATGTACGCTCTTTGGTTTCCGTGTAGAAACAAATTTCATGATACCCCGTTATCCCACAGATGCGGAACTTGGTTGCGGCTCTGCTACTTCATATCTCTTTTGCTATACGCACGTTCATTAAAAAACATAATTTTACTGAAAATCAGAAAATACTTTGAAAAATAACATTTTCACAGTTAACACCTACTGAAAATAGTCACCCTGTACCTCTGTACGTTTTACAGCGCATGATATCACATTCAAACTCATTTTACGCAGAACTGTGACGTCGATCATTTCAGTACTACGGCGTACGTTTCCCTTCAGTTCATGTACCGTTATACGGCTATTTTCGTACAATTCTCCTCTAAAATATACTCAGATAAAAATCACAAGCAGCCAAGGCCTGCGAACAAGGCGGCCGCAGGCATTCGCTAGTTCGTTCTTCCGCGAATAAGTCACGAATACAGGACAGCGATTGCCGAGAACTGTTGAGCGTAGCTCAGCCTTGCAGGGAAAAACAGTACTGTCTTTAATGTTCCTTGAAGTGTGAACAGAAACCGTGAAACATTTAAAGGTAAACGTCTTTATTGACAAAGAACATTGGACAGATTGTTTGACAACCAGAAACCGCGCATCACACTCAGATTTTTATTCGTGAAAATTGAAGATTTGCAGTGGACCACTAGCGGTTAATCTCACTTTTCACATAGCTATAAGGGTGAAACTAGGGGTCGTCACTTTCAAATTGTAGTGTAGGGGTCATGGCCGCTATGCATAGTCTCTTTAAGCAGCCGCTAGAAACATTTAACTCCCCTTTCTCTATCAGTTTAAAGTAATGCCTGATCCGCGCAAAGTCGTACGGTTTCAGGTCTGACTACTTGAGTACAGAATAACAAATAGTACTTCTAACACACGAATGTTGCGAAAGCAGCGTGACGGATTTCTTCGGGGCAGCATTAATTTTCCAGATAATGTTTGTAGTACCCAACTGCTACCAGACTCGACTGAAGGCTTACAGTTCTTCTCGAATTACGCTTCCTACAAAAAAAAAAGTGGAGCATCCAAATGGGATGAGGAAATGATATCAGACTGCATAGTTCGAAAGATATGTGACATTACTGCAGTGATTACAATATGGAGTCAAATTTACAAAAAAACTTAACAGGATGAACCTGCTTATCAGCATCGCTGCATCCCATTTACGAACCTACATACCATTTGTTGCGTCCTGCCTGGCGTAGATGCACGTACTGATTCGGTTGGGAAGGGTTCCATAAAGTCGTTACATTCTCAACCTAGGAAATTTGGCACACAACTCCTGTATAGAATTTTAGAACATGTTTTTTACTCCTTTCTGGAAACCCAGAATCTACTCTGTAGGAATCAACATGGATTCCGGAAACAGCGATCGTGAGAGACCCAACTCGCTTTATTTGTTCATGAGACTCAGAAAATATTAGATACACGCTCCCAGGTAGATGCCCTTTTTTCTTGACTTCCGGAAGGCGTTCGATACAGTTCCGCACCGTCACCTGATAAAGTAATAGCCTACGAAATGTATGTATATATATATATATATATATATATATATATATATATAGATGACCTAGTAGATAGTGTCGGAAGTTCCATGCCGCTTTTCGCGGATGATGCTGTAGTATACAGAGAAGTTGCAGCATTAGAAAATTGCAGCGAAATGCAGGAAGATCTGCAGCGGATAGGCACTTGGTGCAGGGAGTGGCAACTGACCCTTAACATAGACAAATGTAATGTATTGCGACTACATAGAAGGAAGGATCATTTATTGTATGATTATATGATAGCGGTAGCATTTACTTCTTTAAAATATCTGGGAGTGTGTGTGCGGAACGATTTGAAGTGGAATGATCATATAAAATTGTTTTAAGGCGGGTACCAGGTTGAGATTCATTGGGAGAGTCCTTAGAAAATGTAGTCTATCAACATAGGAGGTGGCTTACAAAACACTAGTTCGACCTATACTTGAGTATTGCTCATCACTGTGTGATCCGTACCAGGTCGGGTTGACGGAGGAGATAGAGAAGATCCAAAGAAGAGCAGCACGTTTCGTCAGTGTTATTTGGTAAGCATGATAGCGTTACGGAGATGTTTAGCAAACTCAAGTGGCAGACTCTGCAAGACGGGCGCTCTGCATCGCGGTATAGCTTGCTGTCCCGGTTTCGAGAGGGTGCGTTTCTGGATGAGGTATCGAATGTATTGCTTCCCCTACTTATACCACCCGAGGAGATAACGAATGTAAAATTAGAGAGATTCTAGCGCCCACGGAGGCTTTCCGCCAGTCATTCTTCCCGCGAACCATACCCGACTGGAACAGGAAAGGGAGGTAATAACAGTGGCACGTATAGTGCCCTCCGCCACACACCGTTGGGTGGCTTGCGGAGTATAAATGCAGATGTAGATAGATGTACATGTATCACTGGTGTCGTGGGTACTGGCACTGAGACGCAGTTATCTTGCGAGCTGGTCCCAACGTGTTCTATAGGGAACAGAATTGGGGATGTTGCTTGCCACCTTACAGCTTCAATATCGCGCATACCGTTCATAGTCAGACGCGGAAACAGCGGGCGAGCATTGTCCTATTGAAAAATAGCACCCAATGAGAAAACACGAGGACTCAAGATCTGTGTCTCCAGAATTCCTCCAGTCACAACATTCGTGACCTGAACCCATACTTAATGGCACCAAACAGGAGTAACAAAGCTGTGATTCTCCAAACGAAACATTGCCAGAAGGGGACCATGCTTCCTGGCCACGGTCCCACTCCAAACTCAGTGGTGCTAATGGCAGCGTACGCACGGTCCGGCAATTTCTTAGTTAAGATACTGATAGTATTCAAACAATGGTGCGAGATTACAGAACGCTGCAGGGAGGCCTTTTTTTTCCCTCCAAAAGCAGTCTATGTGAAAGAGTTGCACTGTGATTGGTGCACAATACAAATCTTGTGTTGGTCAGACTTGGTCGACTGGAACCTTGTCGAATGTAGTTCAAAATGAGGCCAATGTCATATGTGAAAGCCCCACAAATCTGGATATTGGACGATCCGACCGACTCACCAAACGGAGATCCACAATGAGACCCCTTTCGACATCTCGCAGGTGCTCATAACGCTGTCTCACAACAGAACGCAGCATCTCCTTGACCTTCAGTCATCACTCAACATCTGCGGCTGATTACACACCTCATGTATCATACCGAGCGTGGTATCAACACTAATGTACTTCCGGCCATGGTGGCAGACCGGTTCTAGACGCTTCAGTCCGGAACCACGCGGCTGCGACGGTCGCAGGTTCGTATCCTGCCTCGGGCGTGGATGTGTGCGATGTCCTTAGGTTAGTTAGGTTTAAGTAGTTCTAAGTTAGGGGACTGATGACCTCAGCTGTTAAGTCCCATAGTGCTTAGTCATTTGAACTAATGCACTCCGCTGATGGTTTAATCTGACAATTAGAATTGCTACTGATTATAATTTGCATTTCCGCGGATGCTGTGGACGTGTACGAAGCAACCATGTGTTTTGGTTGCTGCAGCTTTTTTGATAGCTAGTATTCAAACACCACTGCTGGATCACCGTTTTGTTATTAGCTCCGATAAACTACTTTTTTCAGTTCTTCTAGAATCCAAGACATAGTCACGAAAAATTTATCTAGATTTCTTAAATGAACCAGCCCCAATGTAAGCTTCAGATGTAGATTTATACAAACGTAACTTAATATCATTCATGTTTTTGGAAAGCCTGCAATTGTGTAATTAATTATGTGAAGTATCTATGTAACCGTTCATATTTTTAAAATAACTGTGCGTAGTTTCAAACTAACTCTAGACGAAAATATCCACACAGTACCTCAAACAAGAACTAAAGCATTCTCCTTTAACGTTTCTTGTCACGTGATCAAAAATGATACTGTAGCTTAAATTACAAACAGTCATAAGAACAAGGACGTTTCGTTTTTAAGGGATCAACAGCCTCTAACCACTTAATAAAAGAAAACATTGTCCATAGTAAGCAGTAATGAAGATATTTTAATTTAAATCGTGTAATTAGCTAATTTCGACTACTTGTAATTTTCAAGCATACGTATAGTGAAAAACAATATGACGATTACGAGATGTAATACTCAGTATTATACGTGTGCTTGAAAACGCCAAGTCGTCAAAATTACCTAATAACACATTTAGACAAGGATCGTCTACATTACAGCCTACTACGTGCCATGTTTATTTTTATTGAGAATATGAAACATGTATTGTTTGGACAGTTCCGTAACAGGATACCACGCTTTCTTATTATATAAATTAATTTATAATTTCAATTAGCAAGGGTCAGAAACAGAACATTTTTCAACCTCCAATGCGTTACAGAGGCCTTAGTTACGTGCGTGGTCTGGATTTCACTTTCACATACTTCATCTCCGTTATAAATCCAGGCACAAGACCCTCATACGACAGACACTCGCCAATTGCTGATGATATGTAGTTGCATATGTGGCAGGCAAAATGCCTTCGTCACGGTTGTCACAAAAATTATGCGACTCGGACGGTAGGCACCTGTGTGTGCTGCCAACAGTAGCTGCTCTCGATTTAGCAGGGAATAAAACTTAGCCTTGCAAAGAGATTTTAAGGTCGAGGATAACAACTGCAACAGCAGACGGCTGCGTGCTTCCGCCGGTTCTGGCAAACGTCGAGTAATGACAAGCAGGTGAATCACGGAGGAGACTCTGCTGTTTGCGTGAAGAGTTTCCGGTGGCGTTCGGCCTTATCCAAATCCCTCACTTCCACCTCCACAGCGAAGTTGCTTGTCGGCGGCGGCTGCTGCAGCTCCTACTTCTGCTAGCACTACTTCTACTGCTGCCGTGGAGGGACGGCGAAGCTGCCTCATTTGTCACCAACCTCCCCTGGTACGCCAGAGTTACGCACCTACTTTGTTCTCGGGGGAAAACCCGGCCGCCACACCGAATCAAGTCCGTGTGCCCTTTGTCTGCGCACACACACACACACACACACACACACACACACACACACACACACACACACACGACTGAACAGGATGTTCGCTACCCTCTCTGAAGTTTGGTTCTTCAGCACCAACTCCACCGTGATGTACGAAGGCAATCAGTACTTGCAACTGTAAGTCCGGAGTCTGTTCCCTGTCGTCAGGAGCTTGCATGAACGTTCCCAGTAGCGAGAGCTGCAGAAACCCATGTCTTCTTCATCTGATTGAAGAGGCCTTATGGCAGTCTACCCTTTCAGGACTGGATGGATTGATATCCCCATGCGGTCTTTCTGCAGTAAATGCTGGGTTAGCGTCATACAGTTGTATGCAATGTGTGAAAGGAAGAAGTTTATAGATTTTTTCCTTTTATGGACTGTAATATTTTTATTAACTGCTGTCTATGATTACTTTCACACCTGAGTACAATTTTTCGATCACATTGAGCCATCATATGTAAACATGGATTATAATTCTTGTGACGTGTACTTTTAACATGTAGCCGTGAAGCAGATTTGAATCGCACAGTACAGTGCAAGTTTCCGTCAACTACTTGCTAGAAACCCGGAACCTAAAATGTTGCACTTCATTAGTTATAATGGAAACCGAAATTGCTCGCGATTTCACGTTAAGATAGACTACTTGGAGCCAGCTGATCAGTCTTCGGACGTCGGAACTTGCAGGCATTCGGGAGAACACAGACCTCCATACTTTGCTACTCCTCAGTGATTCTAGAATCTTCTCGAACGACTTAAGAGTGGAGGCAGCTTTCTTCCTCCTATTCCGGTGAGTCTTCTGGGGGAAGCAAGAACCCCAAGCTGTTCAGTGTATTCTCAGTGGCAGGCCACAGCCAAGGGCGGTCACTAGATCCCTACTTATATTTTCTGTACTATATTCGTGTAAAAAGTTAGTGAAATGTGTACGGTAAGCAGTTTACAGAAGAAAAGAATAGGTTTTGAAGCGTGGTACTTCAGAAGTAGTAATGAATCAAACTATCGAGAAAATATAAATTTGTGCCACAACCAGACCAAAGAACGTGTCGGTTAATACGATACACCCTCAGACATCAAAGATGGGTCTACGAGGTGTGTGAGGAAAGTAATGAGACGGATGTTTTGTCTACCAAAGTCTTTTTTTTTTTCAGTCAACAATGTTGTACAATGCAAAGTAGTTCCCTACGCCAGCTATCAACAGGCGGAGTCGTTATTCCCGATATTGGTAGCGGCGCTGAAAGCCTTCAGCTGGTTGGGCCTTTAACGTATCCGTCACATTATTTTTAATATAAGTCCCTAAATAACGTCCTTTTCCGACATTTTTTCAATTTCGGACAAAACATTCACAAGGTCTCGGATAAGGCGAAAAAGGGCGTTGCGGAAGAACTGGGATGCCTTTTGAGATCAAAAATTCCTTGATGGCCGTGTGACGGAGGGAACTGTCAGGATGCACCATCCACTTGTCTGCAATGTACGGTCGCACTCGATTCACCATTTTTCTTGTCCTTTGTCGGACATGTACGTATAACACTTCGTTGACAGTTTGTCTAGAAGCACGATACCACTACTGTCAAAACAGAAAATCAGCATTGTTGTGATCTTTGATTTGCTCAATCGAGTTTTTTGGTCGAGGTGTCTCATTGTGACACTCTTCACTTCGCAACTTTGTCTCAGGATCGTCATAGTCAGTTCTTTCAATAAGATCAACACACACGTTTCTTCGACTGCCCTTCCGCTTAGTTGTGAGGTTTTTCCGTAATATTTTGACACAAGCATTTTATATGTGCAAAACGCCAGTGAAAATTTTACATACGATGAAAGTGTTAAACAACTTACCCATCGTTCTTACTGTTAAACGTCGGTCTGATCTCACAAGAGCACGCAAACGTTACGCGTTTTCGTCGGTTTTTGAGGATGGAGATCTCCCTGAGTGAGGTTCACCTTAAATGTGATCTCGGCCTTCCAAAAACGATTTTTGCCAGCGAAAAACTCATGAGGAACGTTCACCATTGGCTTCTCTCAATTTTTTAAAGGTCCCACTCATGGATGCCCCAAGTTTTTGCTATAAATTTCTTTGCTCCCTATTCGTAGAACACAACAAAGACAGTTTCACTGGTGGCGCTCTCAAAAGTGATGTGGTGGCTCTAAGGACTTGAAACTCTGACTGAGCATCGGGAGCGAGGAACACACTGCTTTACACAAGTAGCCCAAGAACAAGACAGCTTTGCCTGGTGGCTCGTGTGTTGTCAGTCTCATTAATTCCCTCACACACGTCATATGTGGTGGTGGAAGGAACTGTGAGGGTAAAAACTGTAGAGGGACACGAAGCTTTCATAGTTTCAAAGTTAAAATGATATGTCACAGTAGTTGCGCAGAAATGCGGGGACTATACAGCAGAGAACAGTGCGAAGAGATGCATCAAATTCCTATTCGGACACAACATCATCAACAACAACAACAACAACAACAACAGTAATAATTTGTTCATACATTGGAACTGGACTGGTGGATGAGACCTTCCTTCGTCATAGTATTGGCTGTATACTGACTTCACCTTATTTAGGAAACCCTTATTTTTTAGGTGAAGTGCTATTTTTGTTGACGGGGAATACACAGACTATACAGTTTACATTAATTAGGGGCAGATGTTGGCAGTAGCTGAAACATTTTACACGTACTAATGAAATCAATAAATAACCGTTAAGCCACTTAGAAGCATTATTCGTGAAATTCCGTTTCGGTCGGCTGATCACCAGGTTCATAAAAGTATTCACAGCTTCATGTTAGGCGAAATATAAAATACTTATCGTCGAATAATAAAACCATACATTAGACAGTGTTATCATATCGTAATATAAATTACATCGTCAGTCGGTTAATATTACGATATGATAGAATCGTGAACGTCATGGTTTTATCATTTGACGATAACGATTCCGTATTTCGCCTAACATGAAGCTGTGAATACTTTCATGAGTCTGGCAATTGCTACTTTCTTACTTAAAACCTGTTTACTTTACCTTTAAATCTAAAGGGGATGGAAGGGCTGACCCAATAAAGTAAACATTCCAATTCCAGTGGGTTTATTAGCAACCAAAAAAATCTCTCAGAATTTGACAGGCGCCACTCGGGCAAGATTATTTAAGAGACTTACATTACATAAAATCATAAACTCGTTAATAAATCATCTCGCATCAAAATTGACAGAACCCACTAAGGCTGAATTTAATAATAACTTTAACAAACAACTCTAGTTAAGACACATTGAAGACACTTTCAATTTCAGCTTTAACATTACATGTAAAATAAGTGGACACGCAGTCTCAGCTTTAACACGAATGCTGAAAACATAGTTATTAAACGTAAGCTGGGCAATCTTGCAGGGCGAACCTGAAATAATTCAAGTGCCCATTAACTTGTAAGATGGACGTCCGGACGTCCACGGCATAGAACATTACAACTTTGTACAATGATAAATGTGTAACAAAAGCAAGGTTCAAGCTTGTAAGGCCGACGTTTAACCACGAACGGTGGAGCCGACTGAGAGAAATAATAATTGACTTCGAACCAAGACGTGGCTCCAAAATGTGAACCAAGCAAACGCTACCAAAGAGGAATACACGAGCTCATGCGAAGTCCACCAACCGTAATCCAAACTGGTAATCTAAAGGGAAGTCCAGTGCTTCGGTTGGCCACTGTCTCAGCTCACTGAAACACAGACCACACCCGACAACAGGAGACAGAAAAACTTGTCTTAACTTCTACATTTCAGATTGGCCAAACTCCCTAAAATAAAGGCTAAACAACAACTAATTTCAAACCAATGTACTTCTTTTAAGTAAAACTGCACGTGATAACGAAACACTGAGTGGAAAATGAACTTGCTCCCGAGAACACACTCACTAGAACTTAATGACACACACAGGCAAACACATCAATGTTACGTGGAAGCAGAGCGCACTTGGTAAGAGGCCTCAAATGAAATCGAATAAATATAACATCACAGTCTTGCAACGTCTTACTGTACCAAGAGCGATCAGTCACAGTTAACTAAGCGCTCTTGGTGATTAGCGTACTTAACTGGCTGTCTTGATGCTGGGGCGATTTTGCGAAGATGTCAGATCATCACGTCGCGAGACCATAACATCGTGTCCCTACAAGGAACCGGGCACATACACAGCTCACAAGTTTGCCGGAGAATGCACAATGCTGGCCAACTCCCGCAGACTCCAGTGCAACCACGTGACAACCGCCGCCCAGCCTCAGGCACGCCGTCTTCGCTTCTGTCCATCAGCCAATCGCCGACTCGCGAACCGCCGCGTTCCGTTCTCAAAGCGTTGTGTCCTCCTACTCTTCTCCCCTCCTCGCGGTCGGCATTCCCTTATATCTCGAGCCGGCCCAAGCCCCAAGACAAACCTCTGCAATAGGAAATCGATCGTGCTCGTGTCAGAGATACTACTGGCGACAGTCCCGCCACGGCTCAATTTTTAGTCGACCGAAACTGATTGTATAAAACAAGAATACGTGTAAGTTCCGGCTTCGTATTAACGTCCAGGCAATTCGCTAAAGTAAACTAGTTAACTCGCTACATATTTAAAAAAAATCACTTACGACCCATGTAGCAAGAGAGTCGTCGGTATCAACAGAGAACCTCGTAAGTTCAAACAGCTGACAGTACACTGGATGAATATTTGGTAACAACAGAGATTTTCACTTTCCCCAATATCCTCTCTGACCGTCCGAATCCAAATTTTGAACGAGACCCCCGAATTGTCTCAGCGAATCACACTTTAAGTAATGCCACGACCACTTCTTTTCGCTTAGTCTAAAGAGCTTCTTCTCCGTCTCTAATGGAATCGACGTCGACAATACGCAGAATCAGAAATTTCCTTCGAACTACTTTGTGATGGCAACTGTAGTATGCATTTTTCATTTCATTTGGCGGTATTACCATTTTCTGTTTTCTAACAGTCCAAATTATGGCAGTCGAATTGAAATAGAGGGAAAGAAAAGGAAGGTAAGAATAATAAATATGAACAAGCAACAACTTTAAATTAACTAGAACTGATTGTTATATATTAAGCCACATAAGGACAGATCTTTCAGTACATTGAATCTTCCAGTATACAGGTGTAAGAATTGTCTTACAGGCGGAAAACGACTGCAGGTATATAACGTTAAGAGATTATCACTTCAGGTGTACGCTGAGGTTGTATGTTAAGCTTTGTGAACAGCTTAATAGCAAGGCTCTTCGAAAAAGACCAAAAATTTCGTGAGATGCAAAATCAGATAGGAAATTCGAATGTTTACAAACATGTGAAAAAAGTGCTGTTTATGACCCAGATATGTAATGTATCATCTGTGGGGGAAGCAGCACTGTCATACAACTTCTGATAGTAACATGAAAATTATATATTGGTTGTATGCATGCTACACAGTAATGCTGGCCATATGAGTACTATCTATTTAAGTGACAGTGGCTCCAAAAATATTGTGTTTGTGTGTGTGTGTGTGTGTGTGTGTGTGTGTGTGTGGGGGGGGGGGGGCAAAGAACAGGACACCGTTTTTAATCCTTCAGCCATATATATTATCATCCAAAGGAAATAGACACATCAGGAAATAGAGGCATTGAAATACATAAGTGGAGAAAGTTGAATACTTGTGCCGACGGGACTCAAACCTGAATTTTTTTGTTTCTCGCTAACGTTCTCCATGACGGCACAAATTTTAAACTTTGTTCATTCCTGTATTGCAATGCCGAATAGCAGCTAATATCTTTAATTTGCTGTGGGTCACACATAAACGTAAAGTGACAGAAAATGAAGCGACGAAGCCAGCTTCAGATTCATATGAAACAGAGACAAATATGAGGGTGTGGTCAAAAGTGATGTCTCAGAATTTTTTATGTAAAAGCTCTTAAAGCTTGTTATATAAAACAAATGTTGTATTGTATTCTATTGAACAGGGGACCTAGAAACGCCAGAGAGGCTTCGTCCGCGCCGTAGCCCTCAGTGGTTCACATCCCCACAACAGCCTACAGCAAGGTTCTGCCCCCAGTGGACCCCCCCCCCTCCCCCCTCATCCCCCGGGAACCAACTACCGCTCTAAAATTACAAATATGTGCTTAAAATGACACAAACATCATTCCTTGTGAGTAAGTTAAAAAACGATTTTAAGTTGATTTCTGAATTCTATCTGCTGTGGTACTGGAAAGTAATTAATACTTGTGTCATATAACTGATATTCGCGGTACCTTGTTATTTTTGCCAGTGACAAGCTATGAACTTCAATAAGCGTTACCAATCTAAGGAAAGGGAAGTAGCGTCGGTATCGAAGATATCCATACCTCGAGAATTAAATTTTCACTAAAAATTAGAAAAATCGTATGAATGGTCACTGTGATGAGGTATCGCAAGAACAAGGTACATAACGCAATGCAACGTATATTGCCGAGGGGCTTTTCAACCTAGCTTACCTTCCGCGTATTGTTGGTGTTCACAGCGAGAAATGTAACAATGTCTGATAACGAACTCAGTCTTTTCCTGAATTATGCGAAATAACTGATTACCTGCTTGGTTACTTTTCTTAATTTTTACTAAATAAGAAAAGGGCATTAATGTCAATGGCATAAAACCGGTTTCTTTAGATATTTTTGAAGGTGTAGATACAGTATACAAATTCTGAGGTAAATTCTTTTACAAAGTTCTAGAAATATTAGAATAAAACTTGATCATACAGGGTGGTCAGAAACAATATGGAAAGGTTCTAAGCGTGCTGCGGGGTAGGTTCTGCTGAAAAATAAGTCAAGGAAAAAAATGTCATTAAATTGCGCCGTTTCCGAGTTAATTAGCATTGAAGTTAGCCAGTCTGAGCGTTGCGCGCGCAAATTCAAGCAGTCTTCAGAGATGGTGTCGCCAGACGTGTACTTGATTATTGTTTCCAAAAAATTGGAAAGGACAGCGATGAAAAAATTAAATGTGGGATGGTAGTAAGGATCGAGCCCGGGCCAAGAGCTGAACAGTCTCGTGGCTAACTTCAACGCTAATTAACTCGGAAACGGCACAACGTAACGAATTTTGTGGTCGTCATGATTATTTCTCAGAAAAGCCTGCCCTAAACACCCTTACAAGCTTTTTAGACTGTATCTGACTAGCCTGTATACGACTTTTTTCGTTTCCTCAACAAATGCAGATACTAATAAATACTTCGTATGAATCAACTCTTCAACAAGCAAAATAAAGTTGCCCGGGAGACACAAGTCATTGTCATTTTCGCTCCACAACATTCAATAAGCAGTCCCTGCCATGTACTAATTGCGATAGGGAACACTAATCACACTGGAAGTTAGCTTCTATAAGCGTACTTGGCCCCGCTCAGCCCATTAGAATTGTTTGCCATATAGGTAGTCACATTGTATCAAGTTTCGTCGAAATTCGTTACGCCCCCCCCCCCCCCCGCCCCCTCCCCCCCAACACACACACACACACACACACACACACACACACACACACACACACACGCTAATTTTGACGTACATCTTGTGTGTCTAACACTCAACTGCCTTATGGACATGGTGCGTCGTATTCGTATTTGCACCGTACCTCCTAGTGGTGTAAGAAATTGAGTAAAAGATTGATTTTTTACAGCGGAGCTGCGTTCTAGAGCGTCACTAAAAGCACTATCCGTCGATAGTGGCTAACTAGCGATCTTCGGTTTTGTGGTGTGGGTGGGGAAGCGTTACGACAAAAGAACGTCTCCGTATCAAAAACATCAGGAGGAAAGGCAAACGTAGCTACGTCTACCACAGGGAATTGCCTTTTTGTGCGCTGGGAATGTGCTGCCGGTATCTATAGGGACATTTTTTTGGCTGTCAGATTCCGGGACCCGGGGAGAAGTCCAATAACAGCCCGTCCTGAATCCCGAGTCGAGATGAATTTACGACTCGGTTCGCAGCGCCGCGCGTACACGCACGTGTGTGTGTGTGTGTGTGTGTGTGTGTGTGTGTGTGTGAGATGTGCAGAACCAGTGCTCGGAGTGGACGCGTTTTTATAACGCCGTCAATGCGCTTCCCAATAAACGAAAAGAGCTTTCTCGATGAATGTGCCAGTTTCTCCCTGACGCGTCTCTCTGGCAGCGGAAATAGCTCTCATTTATTACAAACTTTGTTCTGTCACACACGGTACTTTTTCTTCGCAGAATGTACGCTCTGCAGATTATTTATTTTCTTTTTCATTCGTTTAGGTATTGACAGTGTAGAAGATGGAGCAACTATTCCGTCGCCGCGCGCTAAACGTGTGGCCAGAGCGTTGGTCACTGGAAGTGCATACCGCAGATGCGCCTACTTCCACTGTACGAAGGTGTTTATAAATTGCCATACAAGCCTTCTTGCTCTCTCCTTGCGAGACTGAAGACAGACTGCGTTCACTATATGATAGTTTTTTCTGAGAGGCTAAAAACATTTCTTTTCAACGGGTGAAACAAAAATAACTCTACGAAATGTTTCGAATTAGTCCCACAGTCAAGTTATTAAGTAGTAGTACGTCGTTGAAAACTAAAAAACGTAACACTTCAGAAAGTAGTCATGTTTGGAGGAAGAGTTCAGAATGGACAATGTAGGACAACCTGCAGAACAATGCAGGAATATTTATAGTCTTACCATAATAGCACAGATTGGATTGCCCGATGTAGTCCCGTGATACATGTTTAAGAGGCATTCCTAGATTGCAAACCCCAATTTTATCACTCAGTCTTTCCGAGAAACTTGTCTTACCATATGCGTATTTTTTTTTTACAAACTGTTAGTGGGGCTACGTTCTGAATACAAATTTGTTAGTGGCAGCTAATTTTAATTCACTTCTTCATCCGTTTCCTGTGGCAGAAAATATTTATTTTTATTAGTTGGATCTAACATTTACAGAGGTGTAAAGCAAAAGATAATTAACTAACCTTTTCAGAAGACTCTCATAGTTGACGAGAAACATTTTAGTATATGGCTCGACTACTTTCTAGGTATTAGGATGACTTCTCTATCCTGTGGTGGTTCCAGAGCTGTAACTATTTCGACGAACCAATAAGGTTTCCCATTCGTACTTGGTCATTCAGAATAAGCTGCTTGAAGGACTAAGAAGAACGCAGTGATTGTCCTTCAAAGGGATTGTGTGAAATGGACATTTGCAACCATGCAGCCATTTCGTTAAGTAAAGGTACTTCCAAAAGGTTGATGTGGAAAGCTTATGTCCGTTTTCCGCACGGTCAGATCACTAAAAAGTCCTTGTGAGAGGTTCTGTTTTTGTCCAGTTAATATAAGGGGTACCATTCTTCTGTCAGCCTTTCTTCATTTCTCTCTGGCTAACGATAACACCCTTTCCACATGCGAGTGCTGTACTTACCTTTTTACAGCTGTTAGCTTGTTAAGGTGGACGGTGATGGTCGACTGCTTAGAATGTCTTCATTGTGTTCTCGCAAGTCAGGTGCCGAACATGTCTGTAATTGCGTAATTCTTACACCGATGTACCGTATCGCAACTTAACAGCAAATATCATCTCGTTTCTTAATCCTAGATTCATAATTTGGCGGTTGACCATTTCCTCGCCTTGCCCAAGCTTCCAGATCGTGCTTGCTTAATGCTAGGCATAATATATACACTGATCAGCCAGAACATTAAGACCACCGACCTACTATCGATAGAAACCTGTCCAGGCGATAGCAGCGTCATCTGGCGAGGAATGACTGGTAGTCAGACAAATGCGTGGTGCATGTGGTATTAGTGAGCGTGCTGTCCATGTGTGGAATGGGGAGGGCGCACGATCGATCAAAGTTTGACCGAGGGCAGATCGTGATAGCTCGGAGACTCGGCTCGAGCATTTCAGAAACTGCACGACATGTCGGGCGTTAAACGAATTCCTTTGCGAAACCAAAGTGAAACCATGTCGAGACGTTGAGAATCGGTGAGGTAGTGTGGTCACGCCTCATTACAGATGTCGGACGTCGTAGGTTGGGCAGACTGGCAAAACAGGAGAGGAGGCCAACTGTGAAGGAACTAACATCGGACTTTGGTACTGGGCAGAATGAAAGTGTACCTGAACACACAGTAATCGGAACACCACCAACGATGGGCCTTCGCAGCCGACAACCAATCTTAACACCACGACAACGCTAGTTACAGCTGAAATGGACACGTGACTTCTGGCAGTGGACATCGGCGCGGTGGGAGAGCGTAGCATGAATCCCGATACGTCCTTCATCATGCCGATGGGAGGGCGCGAATCCTTGACTCCTGTAGTACGGGACGGAGACAAGCTGGCGGCGGTTCCATTACGCGCCGCGGAATATTCACTTGCTAATTCATGGGTCCAGGGAGGCTCGTGCAAGGCACCGTGACGGCCAGGGAGTATTGTACACTGGTTGCAGACCACGTAAAGCCCTTCATAACGATAGTGTTTCCTGATGGCAGTGGTATTTTTCAGCAAGATAATACGACGTATTGCAAGACCAGGAGTGTAATTGAGTGGTTCGAGGAACACAGTGGCGAGTTGCAGTTGATGTGCTGGCCCCCATCTCACCAGATCTGAACCCGATCTAACACATCTGGGATGTGACTGAACATAGCGTCATAGCGTCAGAGGTCATCCGGAATTTACCGGAATTAGGTGATTAGTGTGTGCAGATTTGGTGCCAGCTTATTCCAGGGACCTACCAAAGCCTCATTGCTTCCGTAGCATGACCCATCGCTGCTGTTGTCGGTACCAGCGGTCGACATACCGGCTGCTCGGTAGATGGCCCCAACGTTCTGGCTGATCAATGTATAATTGACATTGGAACTGCCTTTGGCTGGCGTAATATCGGTAAGTGCCATCATGACAGGTCTGTTGACATTGTCCGTTCACTGACTGTGCAGGTAGCAAGGCGCCAAAGCAAACAAGTTAGTGGCCAACGACACCGAACAAAAGTGTGAGGTGAGTCGGTCAAGACAGTAACATTATCAGTAGATAACGATGCAGAAAGCGGCTCGAATGGTGTCAGAACCTAGAGGTATCGTAAGAGGGATCATAATATCGTCTGCGCCCGTGGCGCTCGCAGTGGGTCAATTGATAACTGTGCCTTTATCGGCGGTCTGACACTGTCGAGCAATGTGCGAAGCTGGACGTCACACGCCAATGTCTGGGAACCTACTCGGCTTCGTCTCAATGTCTTGCTTTTGACATGGTCTTAGTACATACTGCGTTAGGTTAACGACATCGTGAGCTTTGTACTTGTTCCAGATATTCGTTTTACTGCATATCACGAAACATGTCGCCGTCGTAACCGCCTGGGCCGGTCGCTGGCTCGCTGGTATTCACGCAGCTGTGAAATACACTGTTCACGATCCCACTGCTGCCTCCAGCGGGCTGCCTGCTTGCAGGCACGCAGCAGCCGTTTCTAAACAACTTCCGTGGAATGCCACATAATATTTATTTCAGATTACTCGGTCATTTCACTGACGGAAGTGATTGTTAAAATTTGTCTACGTTTCAAACTTACAGTTGTCAAATTCACAATTGGTGCGGCACCACCTACACATCTCTTCGTCATTGAAATACAATAGATGAAATTTATCTACCACCAGAAGCGTTTTAAACGACAATTTCTGACTAACGTCACCACACAAGCCTGCGTTAGTGACCTCCGCTAAGAGGTTATTATCGTTGTTGTGTACATCAGTGCTCGTTTTGTGACCTTAGGCTATCCCGGGGATCATCTGTTTGCGTTGCTGTCGGTTGTCCTGCAGTCATCTTCAAGCTATTGCTGTAGAATGAGCGTTTTGCTACATTGCTGCATCGCGTCTCCTTCATACTCCTGTAGCACCCCACGCCTTTCACTCACCATCAGGCCGCACGCCTTGACGTTTAGAGTAACGGGGGAAGCTATCGCTGACTGCTGGACCAGAAGGTTTCGCTCTGTGTATCAGCCGCTCAGGTTCGGAGCGGAACTCTTTCGGTGAACGTTGTGACTTCAATTGACAGAGCGCGCTCTCTCTATTGGTCAGACCGTCTACCACTTCTATTTCAACAGCCTTCTTTAGCACATCAACTGCCAATTTTTTTTTCTCAATCTACTTTTATCGCTGTGACACACAGAATGGGAAAAAGAATGTAAAGTAAAAAAAAAAGAAATAACCTTGAAATAAACATTGTACTTTAGTCGATCCCCAAATGGGGATCACGGCGCATGGCACACCTACATTTTCTTCTATTTCTTACTAAACCAAGCATCTCATATGGAGTCCCATATTTCACACAGAGCAGTAGTCCCTTGCACTTCTCTTGAAAGTTCAACATTTTCTTTGTTTCACAAACGTCTTGGACTCAATCACGTGAGCAGTCTCAGAAGGTCTTAGTTCAACTGCTACACGTGAAATGAATGTTTTACGCTATCATGGATGTCATCCCTTTTTGTGTCAGAAACAGAGAATGATTAAGCAAGATATGTCCTGGGCACCATCGTTTTGAATTGGAGCAGTGGAATGTTTTCATTCGTGTGGCAGTAGATATAGGAACAGCTCATGGTCTAGTGTTCGAATACGAATCTCACTTGTTTCCCGTGCAGGAGTAGCTTCAGATAATGATATCCATAATACTGAGCTATTTGCGCCTCAACGATGAGGCTATCGGAGATACCTGAAGCATCATAAAATTATTATTCAGCATGTTCATCATGAGATGCATTTTGAAAACTTCATCCCTTTCGTGAGCTGGCATTGTATTCAGATGTGAAGGTAGAACTTTATTTCCACATAACATCCGCAGCTCTTTCAGTGTCGTACGCACCTTATGTCAGTGTCCTCATCTTCATTCCAATACAACTGTTCGTTTGGTAGAGAAAGGTACCGATATATTGCTTTCCACTGGATACCAAAGGACTTAGTTAAGCGTTCGTTGGATAACACAAAGTTTTGATTATTCTTCTGTGTAGAATATCGGGGACTTCCACCAGTAATAAATTTCAGTACTTACTCATCAAAAAATTGTTCCAAGCAATGAATTCCGGACTTGGGTTTTAGTGGTGTTACCAAATTGCAGTTTACCGGTCCATTTTCTGCTACATCGCGGTAGATTTTACTGAAAGTTGTATCTTTTATTGTCCATTTAGATTTGATATTAACTTTCATTTTATTATTGTGATTACATTTTCCTCGTCGTCCCTGAACTTCCATGTTACCTGAAACATCATCTGGAAGAGTAATTTTCAATAAATTTTTGTCGATACCATCACAGTCAAACATCTCACCCACGCCATCGGGAGGGAGCTCGCCTGTATCAGTGGTCTCATCCACTTCACCCTCACCATTAGAAGAAAGCATGAAATTAGCGTCATTTATGTCTTACATTCCCCTTACAGAAAGTTCTGTCAGCGACACATTGTGCCTGGGGAGAAAAGAAAAACAAAATGTTGTTTTAAACAGACCTACCATGAGTCCCAAATGGGGATCGAAATAAAGGGAGCCCTTTCGACAAAATAAAATAAGTTTTGGACGTAAATAACCGATGAACATCTTCTAAAGCAGTTAGACAACATTTCAGCACATAGGTCTTGGAAGATATTTATATAATACAATAACTTCGCTGGTTTGGAAATGTTTAACTCTTGCAGCTCTGAAAAACGTTACTTCTTCCCACAGAGTCCTGCAGAGTTCCCGCGTTTAACAACAGCTGACTAGCAATCAAAGTACAAGCCTGACAAAGATCTAGACGACTATGCGAAACAGTAAAAATTGCTGCCAACATAATTACAAATACTAAATTCCGGTTAGAAAGACCTACCAAAAGGGCTTAGAAAGCTGTAAAATAGCGGGTTTAATGCTTTCACAGAGTAAGTATGCATGCGCCAAAGATGAACTACAAAAATGGTTCAAACGGCTCTGACTTAATATCTGTCGTCATCAGTCCCCTAGAACTTGGAACTACTTAAACCGAGCTAACATAAGGCCTTCACACACATCCATGCCCGAGGCAGGATTCGAACCTGCGACCGTAGCGGTCGATGAGCTACAAACAGCTGTGAAGCGTGAAGCCTTCAGTCGAATGCGGCATCTTTGGTGTCTGTAGACAAATCAGTAAGGCCGTTTTCGTTTGTGTAAGAGCCTTTCCAAGATGGCTGAGAAGATGTTGAAAGTGACAAACGCCCAGGACGTCCTTAAACTTCAAAAACGAATGAAAGTATGGGGGAAGTACGTTATCTCATTCCATCTGACGATCGGTTGCAGAAATTGTAAGGATAGACAAATAATGCGTAAGGCAAATTTTACATAACCAAAATAACATTAGAAAAGTGTGTGCGATACTGGTGCTGAAAATTTCCATGATCGAACGAAAATAACCCCTTAAAAAAGTTTTTAATGACACTTTGAATAACACCGAACATGATCATAATTTCTTGAAAAGAGTGATATGTGACGAATTTTCATTTTTCAGTTACGATCCAAAAACTAAACGACAGTCCATGCTTTGGAGGTCCGAACTTCCCAGACTTAGATTCAAAGCGATGACGATAGTTCATGTCAATATTCAGGGTATTGTGTGTCTTGTCTGGGTTGCTGAAGGTCAAGCATCACTACCTTGAAGTTCTTGTTTATCTCCGTGACAAAATAAGAATAAACGACCCGGATTATGGAAGAGCAATTTATGAATATATTTTTTTAGGCTGAGATGGTTACGTCCCCGAATCAGCGTGGTTTTAGAAAAAATCGCTCGTGTGAAATTCAGCTTGCCATTTTCGCACATGATATATTGCGAACTATGGATGAAAGGCAACAAGCAGATACCATATTTCAAGATTTCCAGAAAAGCATTTGATACGGTGCCCCTCTGCAGTTCGTTGACGAAGGTACCAGCATATGGAATAGTCCCACATATGTGTGAGTGGCTAGAAGACTTTTTAAGCTACAGAACCTGTTGTGTTGTCCTGTACGGCGAGTGTTCATGAGAGAGAATGGTATCGTCAGTGTCCCAGGGAAATGTGGGGACGGCTGTTGTTCTCTGTATACTAAAATGAGTTGGCGGACAAGACGGGCAGCCATCTGCGGTTGCTTGCTGTCGAATATGTGGTGTACGAAAAGGTGTCTAAATTGAGTGACTGTAGGAGGATAATGTGACTTTGACAAAATTTCTATTGGTTTGGTGAATGGCAGCTGCCTCTACATGTAGAAAAATGAGTGTTAATGCGAATGAGAAGGAAAAACAAACCCGTGATGTTCGGATACAGCACTAGTAGTGTCGCACTTGACACTGTAACATGGTTTAAATATCTGGGTTTAACGTTGCAAAACGATATGAAATGGAATGAGCATATGAGTATTGCACTAGTGAAGGCGAATGGTCGACCTCTGTTTATTGGGGTAATTTTTGAAAGTGTGGTTCATCTGTGAAGGGGACCACATATAGGACGCTGCTGCGACCTACTCTTGAGTTTTGATCGAGTGCCTGGGATCTGTACCGGGTTGGATTAAAGGAAGACACGGAAGCAATTTAAAGGCGGTTCCGAAATTTGTTGCTGCTAAGTTCGAACAACATGCAGTTATTGCGGTGATGCTTCGAGAATCCCCGGAGGGAAGGCGACGCTCTTCTCGAGGAACATTACCGAGAAAATTTCGAGAAGCGGTATTTGTAGCTGACTCTAGAACGATTCTGTTGCCGCCGACATACACTCCTGGAAATTGAAATAAGAACACCGTGAATTCATTGTCCCAGGAAGGGGAAACTTTATTGACACATTCCTGGGGTCAGATACATCACATGATCACACTGACAGAACCACAGGCACATAGACACAGGCAACAGAGCATGCACAATGTCGGCACTAGTACAGTGTATATCCACCTTTCGCACCAATGCAGGCTGCTATTCTCCCATGGAGACGATCGTAGAGATGCTGGATGTAGTCCTGTGGAACGGCTTGCCATGCCATTTCCACCTGGTGCCTCAGTTGGACCAGCGTTCGTGCTGGACGTGCAGACCGCGTGAGACAACGCTTCATCCAGTCCCAAACATGCTCAATGGGGGACAGATCCGGAGATCTTGCTGGCCAGGGTAGTTGACTTACACCTTCTAGAGCACGTTGGGTGGCACGGGATACTTGCGGACGTGCATTGTCCTGTTGGAACAGAAAGTTCCCTTGCCGGTCTAGGAATTGTAGAACGATGGGTTTGATGACGGTTTGGATGTACCGTGCACTATTCAGTGTCCTCTCGACGATCACCAGAGGTGTACGGCCAGTGTAGGAGATCGCTCCCCACACCATGATGCCGGGTGTTGGCCCTGTGTGCCTCGGTCGTATGCAGTCCTGATTGTGGCGCTCACCTGCACGGCGCCAAACACGCATACGACCATCGTTGGCATCAAGGCAGAAGCGACTCTCATCGCTGAAGACGACACGTCTCCATTCGTCCCTCCATTCACGCCTGTCGCGACACCACTGGAGGCGGGCTGCACGATGTTGGGGCGTGAGCGGAAGACGGCCTAACGGTGTGCGGGACCGTAGCCCAGCTTCATGGAGACGGTTGCGAATGGTCCTCGCCGATACCCCAGGAGCAACAGTGTCCCTAATTTGCTGGGAAGTGGCGGTGCAGTCCCCCACGGCACTGCGTAGGATCCTACGGTCTTGGCGTGCATCCGTGCGACGCTTCGGTCCGGTCCCAGGTCGACGGCCACGTGCACCTTCCGCCGACCACTGGCGACAACATCGATGTACTGTGGAGACATCACGCCCCACGTGTTGAGCAATTCGGCGGTACGTCCACCCGGCCTCCCGCATGCCCACTATACGCCCTCGCTCGAAGTCCGTCGACTGCACATACGGTTCACGTCCACGCTGTCGCGGCATGCTACCAGTGTTAAAGACTGCGATGGAGCTCCGTATGCCACGGCAAACTGGCTGACACTGACGGCGGCGGCGCACAAATGCTGCGCAGCTAGCGCCATTCGACGGCCAACACCGCGGTTCCTGGTGTGTCCGCTGTGCCGTGCGTGTGATCATGGCTTGTACAGCCCTCTCGCAGTGTCCGGAGCAAGTATGGTGGGTCTGACACACCGGTGTCAATGTGTTCTTTTTTCCATTTCCAGGAGTGTACATTGCGCGTAATATGTAGAAGTAGATTTAGATTTTAGAGCTACATCTCGGAAACCGTGACGCTAGAGCCCGGTTACGCTGTTTGACCTCAATCGTGTTGTCCATGTGGTTCCAGATGGGACACGGAGAGGGCGCGCGCCCGCTGTGGCTGTTGCTGGTGTGGCCGCTGCTGCTGGCCGCCCCGGCGCTCTGCTGGAGGGACTGGCGCGACAGCGACAGCGACAATGACGTCATGCCGGCCACGGGGGAGCCCGATGACTACAACGTCTCCACAGCGTACGCTGGTGAGTCCTCACAGAGCGTCTGCAACTAGTACAGTGTTAGCGCAAAATAACGTGGCTCCGGCGCACAAACGCTTTACCTCCGTGAGCGCTGGACGAGTCCACCCTGTTGTCCCAAAAGGGGCGGTCGCCGAAATTGATAGTCGTCTGCCGACCTGTGCTCTTGCTGCGTTCCCGTAGGTATCTATTCACTACAAAGTATAACACCGCAGCCTCAGTGCACCACAGGTGTAAGGAAAACTCTTCATAATCAAGTACATGTAATTACTTGGAGGACCTTTATGTTTGGTGGAGGAGACAAAGAAGCAAAAATACTATTAGAAAACGCGCTTGAGAGGGTGGCAGGAACCGCTATCTGTTCCAGTCGGACAATCAAAAAGAGTAAAGGACAAGAAGCGAAACGTACTTAATGTTACCGTCCACAGATTTTATAGGAGGACCAGGAATTTGAAGGACTGTTTAATGGTTCGGATTCAATGGGATTGCAATGAATGACAACATATGTAGGGAAGCGCCTGTTATTGACAATTAAACCACACAAATAATATACATATTCGCCCGTTCGCATGCGAGACGCATGGACCCTGAGGAGACAGCCGCCCGGCCGAACGGTTTTTCACAACTGGTCTCCGTCTCGCCTTGATTTTCACCTGCCTCGAGATGACTGTGTGTTTGTGTTGTCCTCATCCTATCATCATCATCCTCATTCATGAATGTGGCGAGTTTGGACTGAGCAAAGGTTGGGCGCTGCCAACCGCGCAGTTGAGAGCCCCCACAAAACTCATCATCATCATCCCTCTCGCCTTGGCGAGTGTCCCGTTAGCCGTCCTTGGAGGGGTGGTCTTGGCCATCGCCCCTGAGGTACAAATAACTCGAGAGAGGGCACTCTCTGCAGCGACTCGGTCGAGTGTAGGGACCGAACATTTACTAATACTTACAAAAGCTTCATTTGCTTCAACAAATATGCGAAAGTGAGAGAAAATAACTGTATTTACGTAATACCTGTGAGCAGTGTGACAGGAGACTGACAGAATTTCCACATTCTTTGTTTTACATTGTCAGTTTCACAGTAAGCGTCATTGTCCGTCAAGTTACAATTTAACTCTTTTTTTTATGGGAGTTCCTTCTGGTAGCACATCGTCCAGTTTTGGTTTATCCATTGTTTATGCGACTATTTCTATTTCGGTACTGCAGTGACAAACTATAAGTCAACGGCCTTGCCGCAGTGGTAACACCGGTTCCCGTCAGATCACCGAAGTTAAGCTCTGTCCGGATGGGCTAGCACTTGGATGGGTGACCATCCGGTCTGTCGAGCGCTGTTGGAAAGCGGGATGCACTCACCCCTTTTGAGGCAAACTGAATAGCTACTTTATTGAAAAGTAGCGACTGCGGTCTCGGAAACGCGTGAGGCCGGGTGAGCGGTGTACTGATCATAGGCCCCTTCATATCCGCATCCAGTGACGACTATGGGCTGAGGACGACACGGTGGCCGGTCAGTACCGTTGGGCCTTTATGGGCTGTTCGGGAGGAGTTTAGTTTTTAGTGAGAAACTATGGACATACAACGTAGATATTTGTCACATTCTTTCACTGACATCACCTGTTCATACGATCGCTTGATCGCAAAATAAACCTTTTTAAAAAAGCTGATAAAAATTCTTATGGAACCGTCCTGAGACAGTCTCCCCTCCTTCCAGTCTGAGTATGTAAGCGTACACCAGATGTGGACCGAATCCAAAAAATAGTATAGACGGCAATTGAGAGACGTAATATACCAAATAAATTAATAAGAAACGGTGCTCAGACACCCCATTGTGCACTAAACACGCAAGAACACTGTTCCAGAAGCAAGGAAAAAGCGTTCCAAATTTAAGAGAACACAACATTTCAAAGATTGACGATGTTTCAGTGGAGCTTCAAAGTTACCGGTAAGTTCAATGCGAGAAGATTTTAATAGTTTCCACAACGAAACACTCTGGAAATACGGCAGGAACTCCACCAGAGGTAAGACCGAATCGAAACCATTATTGCGCTATAGCAATAGTAACGTTGCTGAGCACATGACACTTAAGCGGGGTTGCTAAACACAGTTTCCGAAATTTGTTTACCATAAAAGATTACGCACATATTCCAGAATTCGAATCTATAACTGGTGCCAAGATGAGCAACTTGGAATTAGATATCAATTTAGCAAAGCAGCTTAAATCACTTAATAAAGGCAAGTCCTCTGGTCCAGGTTGTATACCAGTTAGATACTTTACCATAATAGACAAGAGCACGCTCGACGAGGGATCCGTACCTAAAGACTGGTAAGTAGCACCGATCACATCAGTACTCAAGAAAGGAAGTAGGTATAATGAGATGAATTGCAGAACCATGTCACTGATGTCGATTTCCGGTAGGACTTTGGAACATATACCGTGTTCCAATACTATGAATTACCTCCAGGAAAACTCTCTCTTGGCACAGTCGCCAATTATTCAGGAAATTTCGTTTTTGAGAAACTCAACTACCTCTTTATTCCTACGAACTAACGAATGTTATAGACGGCGGATCTCAAATTCTGTTTTTCTAGATTTTCAAAAGGCTTTAGATTCCGTTCCTCACAAGCGCCTTCTAACCATATTGATTGCTTCGGGATTATCTTCTCAGTTGTGCGACTGGCTTCGTGATTTTTTGCCAGAAAGGTTGCAGCTCATAGTAACTGACGGAGAGTCATAGAGCAGAACAGAAGTAATACCTGGCGCTTGCCAAGAAAGCGTTGCAGGATCTCTACTGCTGCTGATCAATATAAACGATTTAGGAGACAGTCTGAGCAGCCCTCTTAGATTGTTTGCAGATGGTGTTGTCATTTACCGTGCAATAAAGTCAACAGAATATCATAGTTGTAAAATGATTTAGACAATGCTCCTATATAGCGCGAACAGGGTCAATTGATCCTAAGTAATCAAAAGTATGGAAGGCGGCGGCGGCGGCGGCGGCGGATTTCAATCCCATCGCAACAAAATGCTACGTGGCGTAAAGTCATTGGACAAAGCACTATGCGATCCCTTGCCTAATGAAGTTCAGTTGCGAAACGTAAGCCAAGTTATTAAACAAAGACACCGAATAGATCCCCTGTGATACACAAAACAGATCAAGACACTAATACAGAACGACGAAAAATGCAAGCCATATTTGAAAGAAGACAATTTCCAAAATTAGTCACGGTTTACGGATCCTCGAAGCTTAGTGCGGACTTCAGTGTGACATTCCTCTACTTGTTTCCCCAGCGAAACTTTGCCTCGAAATCCTGCAGATAATCAATGGTTCTGGTTATGTCTGTAGTGTATCAGCGGCAATTCACAGTCCGTACCTTCGCTATATGATAGCAGGAGTAGTAATGTTACGAGCGACAGCGCCACTTACGCCGATTTACTAACACGGTCTTCTGAAATATTTTCATCAAAGAACATGCAATAAATATCCCAGAATTCGAATCAAGAAAAGCTGCCAACATGAGCAGTTTGAAAATAGATATCCTCTGTGTTTAGCACCTTGAATCAATTAATAGAGGTGAGTCTTCTGGTCCAGACGGTATTCAAATTAGATTTCTTTTTGAGTATACTGATGAAACAGCTCCACGTTGGCAACCATGTAATACAGCGAAGAAATCGCTCTATTGACATGAAACCACCACAGTGTATCCACAGGGGATCACAATTTAAGTCCATTTTTTGTAGAAGTCCAAATCACTTCTCACACATTTCACCACAAGCGGCTTCTAATCAAATTTCAGACCTATAGAGTATGCTTTCTGCTACGTTTTTAGATTAAGGAGACCCTCTTAGAAAGGTCGTAGTATGTGATAGGGATCCGTCCGGTAAAACCGAAACCTTATGTAAAGGCTGCCAATGAAGCGTTATGCGCCTTCTTCCATTATTAATACATACAAACGACTTTGGAGAAAGTCCGAGCAGTTCTCTTAGATTATTAAATGTACATGATGCTGTCGTTTACTGCCTAGAAAAGTCATAAGAAGGTTAAAACGAATTACAAAATTATTTAGACAGGCTATATGTAAGGCGTGAAAAGTGTCAGTTGACCCTAAACATTAAAAGCTATGACGTCCTCCATTTGAGTAGTAAGAAAATTCCAGTCAGTTATCGTCATATGTTGCATCCTACAAATTTCAGTGTTGTCGATCAAATACCGAGCGATTAAATTTATGGACAGTTTAAACAGGAACCATCATACAGTAAATATTGTGGGCAAGGCGATCCAAATACTGCGTATGTGACATACATTCCTCAAAATAATTAATTTAGTTGCGAAAACTGTTATAAATCACAGGATAAAAAAGTTTTACTTTAAGCCCCGTCAGGGTCTCGCAAAGCTATTCGAAATGTCTTTCAACTGCTTTTTACTTTTTAGGCAATTTACTCTCAATTGCCCAACTTCCACATATGTTCACATGCTCTTCAAGGAGTTAGTCGCTATTTCTAAGAGTAACCGAGCGATATCTGGCAGTGTTATTGCACATACTGGATTCTTACTCTGGAGGACGCCGATTCAAATTCCAGTCCCTCCATGCAAACGGGAGTTTCGCGTGATTTACTTCCAGAAAAAGCTTGCGGCAAATGCCGAGATCGTTCGTTCTAAAAGAACTTTCCTCGCCCATCCTTCCTGTACAAGAGTTTGCGCTCAGTTTTTAATGACCGCCCCGTCGGCGGGAAGCGAAACCCTATTTTCCATCTGCGTCTCTGGCACCGCTCTTCCTAAGCAGTCACATGCAGTTACAACGTCCCTCTCTGACTTCAAGGCCGCAGTTGGTACATAGATTATTTTTAGTGGTTGATATCGAATCTGAAAGCGAAAGATTGTGTTTCCAAAAACACATTTCTACACTTCGTTCGTTACATTTCTTACTCCTCCGAATAAAGAATTTCTAAATGGATTTCGTATCATCAGCGTTGCCTTGAAAGTACTTGTGGAACAAGTTTTATGATCTTACCGCCATAGCGTGCTGTGAAAGAAAACTTTTTTTTATATATTGTCAGATGTTTCAAAATTCCGGACAGTTTCTTTATTAGCCTCTTAACCTCCACAGTGCCTTTGAATACTAAATTTAAAATTGTGATTTCATTATTTTTGCACATCATTGTATATGCCATTCTTGAAGGAAGGTTCGACATAAGCTTGGGCCAAACACTTCGTCACAACTAGCTCCTATCGTTGTATAAATTCGGTTAACTAATGTTCGTATCATAATTCAGATTCATCTACGCCCTGGGTGAAGATGGTGTATCTCTACGTGTGAATGATTACTAAGGCAATCGTTCGTCATTTTTTCGTAGGGAAAGACTTAAGTTGACTGATCGCTTTCCTAAATTGTCCACTTTTCCTTCCCCATTTTAATTTTTCGTGTTCTACCTTTTTTTTAAAGTTCCAATGGCACGTTATGTTAAAGGACATAGCCGCAGTCTTTCCAGGCTAGTTACGCCCCTACTGTTATCGACGGTAGGTTCCTTCATTTTGCCGTGATAATTTCGCACATAGCCACTTAGAGTAAACATCATTTCGCGATGCGACGCTGTTTTCAACAATACATTTGTCTCCGCAGATGCTGTTGCTTAGCAGCAGTTTGACGCGAGACTATTGGCGAGCAACATGAGTGTACCTGTCTGCCAGCAAAATCTTAAGAAAAGCGTGAGATGCAATAAGAACATGGCGTAGTAGTAGCAATTAGAAGGTGAGACATCAACAAACATTTGAGTTCCCCAACCGATGACACCTTAAACGGAAGCGTCAGATCGACTGCACATTTCTGCGGGTGCAGAATATAAATTCTCACAGGTATGTCAGATACATTCATTGAAGACGGAGGTGTTTGGCACAGGAACTACATTCACGATACTCGGAATCTGATTTTGCAAACCATTCATCTAGGCTGTTTATCTTCTGGCTTGTCTGAGGCAGATGCCCGTTCTCCTTCGAAGTTACAACGCCAAGTGATCGTATAGACATCATTCGAGAACTAGTGTGTGTGGCTACAGTGTTTTCAAACACAAGTTTTCTATGCGCGTAACACTAGAACGAACACATCTTTCTAAGTCTTTCTAAAGATCAAAGCCGACGAGTGGCATCGGAACGTGCGCTTGAACAGTGACGTTCTGTGTGACGTCATGAGGTTACGAAGGAAATGAGGTAAGCGGCTTATTATTAAATGTTATCTGTTGCAGTCTTTGTAACTTGTGTAAACTGTGCAATTTATTGCAAAAATGACGTCGTACGTCAAAGAAGGCGGATGGAATAGGATCGTCAGTAACTTCCAAGAATGATTGCCCGTGGAAGTCGCGGGGTCCAAACCATACATATCGAACGTGTGATCGTAAATCGATCATGCGACTCAGTTTGCGGGTGTTGTGATCAGTTAATTGTGATCGTCATTTTTATCTGTTTTGCGTCGTTCCCTTAGTTGCTCTAAATTACATACCTCCGCGAATTATTTGTGAGTTGCTGGGGAACCCCAGACGATTTATGTCGTTAGTGAGTGGGATGTCTTGTGTTCTTGACGTTTCTTCGGCGGATTCTCTCACATGGAAAAATCTGATTCCATGTTTATCCACGGTAGAAAATTGTTCGACTTTCCAACGCAGATATGGAGCACTACCGGACGAGTAAAGAAGGGACTGTGTAGACTGTGGTGGTGCGACGTGTGTAAAACTTCGTAAGAACAGCTTCGATGCTGAAATAGCGCTACAGTTTCATTGCGGACTGTGCGAAAAACGAACGAGTATCAGGAAGAATACATGGTTTGATCCTTCCAAATCATCCATCAAGAGCACCGTAACGGACTTCCATATGAAAACACGACGACTCGTAAGGTCAGTCGTCTCCTTTGCAATTAAAAGTATTTTTGTAACGCTCTTATTTTGTCGTTGTTGCACTGGGCACTGTATCATACTCGCAACACCCACCACCGGAGTTGCATGATAGATTTACAGCCGCACGTTCGATATGTATCGTTTGGACCCCGCGACTTCGATAGGCAATCATTCTTGGAAATTACGTTCTGCTAATCCCCTTTCTTACGATTATAGATGAATTTTAAACATTAAGCTGTATTATTGTCAAACTAATTTGACTTTTAGAAATGCGATTTGAAATTTCTCTTTCTGCTTACAATGAACTAAATTAGGTGGATTAGCTATCGTCTTCGTGCCACTGAAATTCTTACGCTAAATACCACTAAAACTCGTCCACATGTTCTTGCGGTCTCGTCTCCCTAGTACTGAAGCGGTAAAGGTCGCTCGAATTCTAGCCGCTAATATGCGGATACCTCTTGCTGCCAATTTTGGCGATGAATGATGATACACGCAACAGGCGTGACACCATAATCATGAGCGTTTAATGCTGACTTAACAAATGATACTCATTACCAAAAGTGACTTCTTATCAATATTAAACTACCTCTTACGCAATTGTGTATTCCTGATCTAACACAAGAAGTATTACTCATTTGCTCTGAGAAGACTTTCGGAGCAGCGTCTGATAGCAGTAGCAATTTCGATAGAAATCGAGAGGCAGTGTTTGACTTTAGACAGATACTCATTTCTTTGCTGTCATTACCAATTTTAACTTTCAGTGTTGTGTGCAAAGTGCATCGTCATTGAACCCGTCAATGAAGTTAAACCATTTCAAATCCAATTACATACCGGGTGGACATAATCAAAGTGCAGCTGCTCACGAAGGTCTAGTGTGGGCTGTAATTTAGGTGTGGTAACGAAACTAGACAGATATGTTAATGCGTTAAAGTGGAACCGATGTACGCTGAAAAACAGATTACTTCCAATTTTGTCCGCCCTGTGCAAATCGGGCGCCATACACCATTCCTATGACGGTATGACTTACACGCTGTCATTTGACAAGTCATAATACGAGTGAACAGTGTGGTTATCAAGAAGAGACAGTGCGATGTTAGTGAAACGGTTTTATATGAAGGGCAGCAATTACAGAACTGCATTGAGAGAATATTACCGATTGAAAGGCGCGTGGAGGGGCCTGGTGTCATTAAATGGCTTACGGAAAATAACAACGAAATTCAATTATACGGGTGGGAATAGTGTGGCATCTGGAAGAGGAAGGCTTCCAATCATTGTGAAAGTTACTGACGAGGTTGTTGCTGTAAATGACATCGCACCAAGTGTCAGGATAGTGATTGTGCAGTGCAACAAGAATTGTCCAGCCCATAGTAAACAGAACGGGAAGTTTTGCTATCTGTTTACACTCATACCGGTACAAGATCCAGGTGGAGAAGCAACTGAAACCTCATGATCCACAACAATCTTCTGAATTCGCTCTTCCGCTTCTGGCACGCATTGAAGTTTGACACAGGGCCGCGAAATATTCTGTGGAGTGATTAGTCACATTCTACACTACAGCTTGTAGTGAATACACCGAATTGTGGGAGTTGGGGTACTGTTAAACTGCGTTTTGTGTACGACGAGCCGCTGCACTTGAGTTAAATGACAGCACGTTTATTTTCGGTGCGTTCTTCTTTCAAGAGAATACACCCAGAGGGCCCGTCAGGTGTACCGTGACGTCTTCATGTTGTGGAGACCTCCTTGTACAGCATGTGATTCCTGCTTTGCAAGAGCGCAACTGGGTGGACATATCTCTTTTTCTGCAAGATGGGGCAACACTCAACCAGTGAAAGATCTGCTTAATGCAAACCACCGCGAACGTGTTATCTCAAGAATTTTTTTCAGACGCATGGCCTGCAAGATCACAGGATCGGAATCCGTATTATTATTGACTTTAGGGATATGTAAAAGAACTAGTTCAGCACGGAAACGTTCGGTCTCTGCCCAGTCTGAAGGCCAGTATACAGGAATATGTCGCTCAGATTGCACTGGAATTGCTGCGAGCTGTCACATCAATTTATGGATGCAGCATCTCGTCGACGTCTCCCATGCTTACTACTGCACAAACTGTGTAAGCTGCGGTTAATGACAAAATCAACATATCGCCTTTCCCATTTGCTTGACCTTCCCTGCCCACGTCCAGTTCCTAATCCATCACTTACGGAAAAATTTCTGTACGTGTTTCTTGCATTAACAGCGCCAGATCTACACTTGGTGGCCAAAATTGGAACTACTTTTTTCCATTCTAAATCGGTTCTGCATGAAAGCATTAGGATACCTACCATGATACGCTGCCACACGATACGAAAAGCCAATATTGGATATCTGTGAGTACCCATACGTTAATTATAACCACCTGGTGTAAAATGTCTAGCTTTTACAGTTCGCGTTACGCCAGCTTTCGCTTACAAGGACGTAGACGCGCAAAACACAGCATCGTCTGCACAAAACTGTCATCTCAATTATTACTTTCTTTTCGGGCACCAGCAACCCCCTCGTCACCGAGCGCTCTGAGGTAACTATTCGGTTATACCGCCTTAGTTAAGCGCCTGGTATCAATAATTAAAACAGAGTTTCCCATAACAGCGAAGTTGTTTCTTGAAATTAGTCATCAACTTGCTCTTCTGAGTTTGACATTATTTTTGTTTACTGCTACCTACGTAGGAGGAAATATTCCTACTGATAAAATGCATCACGGCTCACACGCAGATATACGTGTGGTCATTCTTCTCGCTTGTTTCTTTAAAATGGAATGGTAGAGAGAACCTGAAAGTGATTCTGTGGACCCTTCTCCCAAATACAGAATAATCATGTCAGTGTAGGCGTTATCTTTGGAGTTAAATCGTGGACCTTTCTTGCTGTCAGGTGACTGCGTTATCATCGTGAAATATGCATACGGACAACTAGTACGCCAAAACACGCTCAGAGAATTACTATGTGCGAACCTAAATATTTACAGATTCATGAAACGTGCCCCACGGTTCGTGTTACGCACGTGTTGACTCCGTGGGCTCCATGAACAACCAGAAAACCGTAAGAACACTCTGTGGGTCTGTTTCTTACTTAGATTGCTCTAAGCTGCGTATCGTTTCTACTACTTCCACCACTGTAATCTCTCGAACATTTGAACCGACAGAGAAGCGGCTTGGGAAGATATCTACCGTGGATGTTTTGATTCTACAGCTTCGTTTGCACTGGTCGTATCGACGTTAAACACTCCAGAGGAGTTGAATTATAGGCAGTTACCTTTCTGACGTGATCACCTCCACTAATATTCGGGGAAGACGCCGGATACATTGCACATGTCACGATGACTACCCCTAAACCACTACCCACAATTCCGTGAGGATAGCCGGCAAGACGCACATCTCTCTTCCGATTGATTCTCAGATGTGCCCATCAGGATTAAATTCAGGTACCCGGAGCAAAAACACAAACACGCGCACACACACACAGATTTCGTAAATCTTGCCGCTGTTGGTCTTACCCTAACTGTCACTTTCTTCTCTTCTCGCCGACAATGTCTCCTGTCCACGTGACCATATCAGCGTCGGAATTCGTCTTGCTGCAGGTGTTTCTACGGACAGTTGCTCTTGGAATATTCTGGGACAGCTGGGAAGTCTACAGACAAGAAATAGAAGTTAAACTCCATTTAGCTACATTCTTCAATATGTATGGAAACTGAGACAGCCTTTCCATTTTTGGGAACCACTAATCCACGATACCGGATTATTAGTGGAAATAGCCTTCTCGCAAACAGGAAATTGTTAGAAGAGACAAGCTGTAAAAAGATGGGAAATTTCTCTAACTCCAGGCAACAGCATACTATAAACGGAACGAAAAGAAGGAAGCAGACCAATTAACTGGTGTGCTTGATTGAGAAGCAAAGAAAATCGTTTGAATTTCGAACGAGTTAGAGGAAAATATTATGCTGAGAAAGAATAATAGTCAATTCAAGACATGCGCGGAGAAACGGGCTAATCCTCAAGTGTAAACGCTTAGAGGTAAAAGTTGCCATCTGTTGCTGGGTACGCGCGACTAACAAAATTGATATTGATCTCACCCCTAAGTGATATTTAGGGGTGACACCAATGTTTCCCGTACCGAGCAATAGATGGCAACCCTTATCTCTAAGCTTTAACATTTGAGTGTTAGTACTTCTTCCGCGCATGTCTTCAATTGGTCCCAAGGTTTCTAGGGATTCGTTGCAAGTGGCGACACACCCTGTAAACCGCAGTGCTCCCCACCGTGTCCATAGCTCTCATGTAAATGTCATCGCTTGGACCCCAGGGGTGCGTGGTCTCCAGTCCATCTGTTAAAGCCGTATCTCGCGATGCTACGGAATGTATAATAAGCCAATACTCTGCAAGTCTCAGTTCAACGTAATGGAAGTCAGAGCTTGTTGTTACCTAACACGGCGGCGCAGTGCTGCGCCGAAGTGCGCGATGAGACGAAACTAGTGATTGAAATGTGCGAATGTTCCCAGCGAGAAAGCGAGCGTGTGAGGTGGAGTATGTTGTCTAATCTGGGAGTGTGCCTCCACGACCGAAAACAGTCCACACTGCCAAAAGTGCGTGGTGGCTCCACTCATCTACCTCTGTTACGTCTTTATGGCGGAGGTTACCCTATTCACGCAATATCAACGCGAAGTCGCGGAGGTAAAAGTCTCATTCCGCATTCTCGTAGACAACACACAAAATTTGGTTTCAAATAGCTTTTCGTAACGGCCGTCGTCTTATTGGGAATTTTAATAAAAGTGATTTATGGTAATTAAGTCTTCTGTGTGAATCCTTGTACATGAACATCTTCAAGTAATTAAGTATCCTCCCTTTACAAGGGACTGGGCTATACACGCTGTGGGACCTGTCCACGGGTGTGTTACACATCGCGGAAAAGTATTGTGAGCGTCCACTTGCACGTGGAGCCTGATTTTGTAATATATTTCTTGACAAATGACATTAAATGGTTACCACCTGTTGAGGAGACTATCTTTAACACCACTGAACCAAAGATGTTTGCCTGAGTGGCACAATCGATTGTAAGTAGGGGCGCGCGAAGCGCATTAGCAGTTGCCTGTCCTGTTAAACGTAGGATGTAAGACTAAAAGCTAGTGGCTAGCTGTGAGAATTTAACTGTTGGCTTATGGACACAGCATAATACAGTTTTGCAAGGTAATTAAATTTTGTATATTTAGTTTTAAGTATGCAGCGAACAATGTGGGTCTTGCTATTTTACAGTACTGACCCCTCAATGTAGGAACCAAGTTTTCGCCATCAGGTTTACTATATAGGTTGATTAGGTATACCCGATTTGTAATATTTGTGTGTTTTGTAATCCTTAGGCAAACTAGTTCAATTTTGGAATCTATTTTGTTAAACGATGTTACACTTTTTGTCATGTAACAATCCAAGTGTGTTTACACTCCTGGAAATGGAAAAAAGAACACATTGACACCGGTGTGTCAGACCCACCATACTTGGTCCGGACACTGCGAGAGGGCTGTACAAGCAATGATCACACGCACGGCACAGCGGACACACCAGGAACCGCGATGTTGGCCGTCGAATGGCGCTAGCTGCGCAGCATTTGTGCACCGCCGCCGTCATTGTCAGCCAGTTTGCCGTGGCATACGGAGCTCCATCGCAGTCTTTAATACTGGTAGCATGCCGCGACAGCGTGGACGTGAACCGCATGTGCAGTTGACGGACTTTGAGCGAGGGCGTATAGTGGGCATGCGGGAGGCCGGGTGGACGTACCGCCAAATTGCTCAACACGTGGGGCGTGAGGTCTCCACAGTACATCGATGTTGTCGCCAGTGGTCGGCGGAAGGAGCACGTGCCCGTCGACTTGGGACCGGACCGCAGCGACGCACGGATGCACGCCAAGACCGTAGGATCCTACGCAGTGCCGTAGGGGACCGCACCGCCACTTCCCAGCAAATTAGGGACACTGTTGCTCCTGGGGTATCGGCGAGGACCATTCGCAACCGTCTCCATGAAGCTGGGCTACGGTCCCGCACACCGTTAGGCCGTCTTCCGCTCACGCCCCAACATCGTGCAGCCCGCCTCCAGTGGTGTCGCGACAGGCGTGAATGGAGGGACGAATGGAGACGTGTCGTCTTCAGCGATGAGAGTCGCTTCTGCCTTGGTGCCAATGATGGTCGTATGCGTGTTTGGCGCCGTGCAGGTGAGCGCCACAATCAGGGCTGCATACGACCGAGGCACACAGGGCCAACACCCGGCATCATGGTGTGGGGAGCGATCTACTACACTGGCCGTACACCTCTGGTGATCGTCGAGGGGACACTGAATAGTGCACGGTACATCCAAACCGTCATCAAACCCATCGTCCTACCATTCCTAGACCGGCAAGGGAACTTGCTGTTCCAACAGGACAATGCACGTCCGCATTTATTCCGTGCCACCCAACGTGCTCTAGAAGGTGTAAGTCAACTACCCTGGCCAGCAAGATCTCCGGATCTGTCCCCCATTGAGCATGTTTGGGACTGGATGAAGCGTCGTCTCACGCGGTCTGCACGTCCAGCACGAACGCTGGTCCAACTGAGGCGCCAGGTGGAAATGGCATGGCAAGCCGTTCCACAGGACTACATCCAGCATCTCTACGATCGTCTCCATGGGAGAATAGCAGCCTGCATTGCTGCGAAAGGTGGATATACACTGTACTAGTGTCGACATTGTGCATGCTTTGTTGCCTGTGTCTATGTGCCTGTGGTTCTGTCAGTGTGATCATGTGATGTATCTGACCCCAGGAATGTGTCAAAGTTTCCCCTTCCTGGGACAGTGAATCACGGTGTTCTTATTTCAATTTCCAGGAGTGTATAATAAAAAGCATTGACTCCCTTAGGTTTCTCAGGGATAGCCATTTTCATGCCTTGCTGTAGAACGAGATAATCATTAGAAGTTCATAGTCACAATCCCGTTATGCTGGGCTCCATTTGTTGATTTAGAGTTATTTATGAAGCAGCAATACGCGTTATTAAACTTCTTAACTTTTGAGCGGAATAAAGTAATAATAGGTAGTCCTTTCAATTTTATATGTGTAGGGAATTGTTTTAGTGCTTTACTAAAGTCTCTTGTCGTTTCATATACATTAACTCTCACTCATGCAACTGGAAATAATAATCATGAAATCACCAGTACCACTAGTGACCTCCTCTAGAGACATATCAGGATTTCAAAGGAATTGTGGTAATACTTTCAGGTGAACTAAAAGACCAATAAAAAGAAAAGAAATTATATTAGCCCATTGGAAAGCCGTACACAACCAATTGGCGTCAACGATGAATTTAATCTGTAACAGCTCGTAAGGAGAGCGTTGCAAGACAAGTTAAATAAACATCATATTCCTGTTATTTATTTATGTATGTATTTATTTTATTTAATTTAATAGCACTTATACCGAAATCGTCTGCCACTGCTACTAAATGTAGTTAATGTTCCATAAAAGTAATTAACGACAGAATGGCTTTCGTTATACTGGTCAACTGCTTGGATAATCGCTCATGTATTTGGCGATCTCGAAGCGAGCTACATACTGCAGGAATATCACCAACGTTTCGTCGCAAGTGTGTGGGGCGCTTCACAGTGTACACCCAACGTAAAGTGAAAGTTTCAATCTGGGTTTAGGGAGTAGGATATCAACGGACGAAAGGAAGCGGTTCTCTGGTATGCACCCGAATGGAGACAGTAAAGTTACTGAACACTACATTCATATAAGATACGATTCCCATTTGCCCCCTGACTAAGTCCCAGGTCATGTTATCCTAATGCATTATTTGGCAGTTTCCAAGAGCAGTTGATTGCCTTTGCCCCTCTTCCCACCCTGAGTCAAGTTATCGGCGTCTCTATCTTTTGGTTCCAACGTCCTTAGTTCGAGTTGCTTTTATTACATGCGACTTATAATATTAGAATCCCGGCTCGGTAGGCAAAAGCTTGGAACTATTTACCCCATCTGAGCACTCTTACCGGACGAACTCATTTTCAACTCGCAGTAGTATCTTTACTTGCTTAAGAGTTTTGCCGAGACACTCTCATTGTGCCTTTATAATAATCCCTCGGGAGAATGAGTAAGGCAAAGGATTTAGCTTCTATTCAAACTCGGGAATGTTACCGATACGGTACTGTGGGTGGAAATGGGAACAGGTAGGATAAGCCTGTGCTGTATTAAGGACTTCAGTCGTGCCTGACCCTGGAGAGCTTAACTGATGGCTACCCGTCCTCGGGTATGCCGGGAGGCTTATTTTGTGTACCAAATAGGTAACGTTTAATCTTGCGTTCTAAGCACTCTGGGCAAAAAACATTGCTCACACCCCTTCGCGGGACACATCACGATAATAGTGTGTAACATCGACTCTACCCTTGATAACTACGTCAGTTCAATGAGGTGCCCTCAGTTTTTTTTTCTTTTCAGGTATGCTGCTTAGATCCCGTAGATCTGTCAGACCGCATGTTATCTTCCACGTTTCACCCGCTGCCTGTAATAATCACATATTTCTGTTGGATTGAGATAGGGTAATTTAGAGGGGCTGATCGAGGTAAAAAAGGGTGCTGAAGAGTTAGTCTTGTCAGAAATGTGTGCCTGCAGCTTTGTGAAGACAGCTCTTTTCTTCAAAGACTAGCGTATCCATAGAAGAAACGGCAACACTTGCTTAACGAGAGCGTTCAAATAGACATCCTAGTTCATGTTCACGGTCACCTTAGTGTCTGGGCCCAAGCCGTGGTACGAAAATCACCTGCCGAATATCACAGAACCACCCTCTCCCAAACTGCGCCCGCCACACACGGTGAACTGCTACACGCATCATTGGGTCGACCGTTGCCCTCGACATGTGGGATGGTTTTAAAAGAAGCGATCACTACTCGTCGAACCGCACTACGCACCTTCAGTCAGCTACTGTCCACTTTCTGTGCTATTTGGCCCACTGAAGACGGACAGCTTTGCTTGATTCCGTAAACCAGAGTTCCCAAATCTTTTTGCCTGGTAGACTTCGTGCCAATTTTTTCCGTTTTGGGTAGACCCCCTGTATATATTACTGAATCTCACGATTTCATGAACTTCAAATGTGTTTTCACAGCTGACACAGAGCTACTCCGTTCAGTAGATGTAGCTTTAGAAGTGTAGAGTGAAAAACTTTTAAACAAATACAAAGTTATGTACATCGCATACTATAGACGACACAAAATGCAAATACAGTAAAATTAATACATAAATGCTTGTAATTTTAGGGACGAGCCTGACGCTTCATTCCCACATTTTCAATATTTGGATTCAATTTAATTACGTTAAAGTTCAAACCTTCTGTCTGTGATTTCCATTCGGGCTTTTCTTCCTCTTTTTGTAGAAAATTAGCAAATTGCACGAGGTATGGAGATGGAGAAGCTATCAAAAATATTATAAAAAATAATTTGCTACTTTTTCTCCGGCATTCCCAAAAAATATGACACAGCCTCATTTCATATGTTAACAAAGAGATGGACTTCTTAGTTATGGATTGGCAGAAGTGGGTAGAAGACATTTTAGGCCCACTCATGTTTTGTATCCTACGAACGCCAGACTCAGATGTAGCACAGAATCATGTGTTTGTAGCCATGGCGAAATGATTGTGGACCCGTGTTGTTGCGTAGCAGATAGGTACATCTCTTGATGAGGGACGAAGTGGTTTTTGGACCATCACGGCCAGCGCCAGATACTGTTTCCACTCTTCGGAGAAGGTCGGAGAGTATTACTTTACGGAGAAAATTAATAAGCTCACTGGATGTTGCGAGCAGGATAGAGAGAATAAATAAATGCTCCACCCTCTCTTAGCTGAGGAGACAAACGGCGACATGGGGAGGTAGCTTCGGGTCTGTGAGAAAATCAACCCGGAATTTTGGATGCGACCTGCCTAAATTGGTTTCACTCTCGTGTACCTTCATATTTATGTGATTTAGCCCAGTCCATTTTCGGTGACATGGACCCATGGCAGGTTGCAGTCGATGTAGACCACTTCGGCAGTCACTGCTGTAAATAAAGGACTTTAGTGTGAGGTATCTCTTTACAAAAAGTCCTTTGAATGCAGTTCGCTTCGCAATGTCTGTTTGGAAGCAGTTTCAGAGGGAGCTGCATTCAGTCAGCAGCGAATCCTGTTAAAGTTTGATATCAATCGTCGTTGGTAAGGAGTAACACTCGTGTCTGGTCGCTGTCGATTAGGGTCTTTCTACAACGACCTGAAACGTTGATTCCGAACGTGCCTCGCAACTTCGGCAGCGTCGCGCGAACTATCACTTGCGGCCGTAGCAGGAATCCTTGGGCAAATTAGGGGACTTACTACTCAGCAGGTTTCATTGTAAACGTTTATTGAAGGACCTGGCTTCTCTGTTACACCATCAGTTATGACTAAATGAGGCTCGCCAGCAAAGCGACGTCTCTCACACAACCAACATATTTGGTGCTCCCGTACAGACGTCCGTGGACTCCCGTGATGAATTAGGATCAGCATTTCCCGCAGGATTAAAATTTTAATTCATTAATTTGAGTTGTTTCAAATAATTAATTAATTGCTATTTTTCCGTACTTTTTATTTACCTTATTAACCTCGCAGTTACCATAAATTTCGATACGGATAAAAATGAATATGAAAAACACACACAGTAAATCTGGGAATCGAACATGAGCCCTCCGCTACACAGCTAGTTTGTCATGGTCGTTCTGCAAGTGCCCCTTTTTCTAAAGACCGTTAGTCCTACTGCTACGTAAGCGGCCGTTACAATTTCTTTTCTGGATTTCTGGGAAATATGTTTGTTTTTAGGCCCGGTGGTGGTGGTGGTGGTGGTGGTGAAAAATGCCCAATTTTCGGTTCACTATCGATACCGTCAATTTTGAGCCGATTGCGTCATAAATTGTAATGCTAGTTTTGTCTAAGACCGGATGACAGCAATTCAAAATATCTTCGGCGTCCTTCCTCCATTCTAGATTGTACAGATATCACCTGTCAGCTATGAGTCGAATCTGTTGACCCTGGCTGAGCCACCTGTTACGTCTGCGTTATTTACAGCTCTGAAAGGGGACTAGTTTATTAATTTGACTTAATTGAATTATTTCTTGCTGTTCCTGTCGAACCACAGGGTGACATTAAGGATCTTCCAGTTGGTTCTGCTGGCTATCGAACTTACCATCTCACTCCATGTTTTACTGAATTTCAGATCTTTTTCTTCCACAGTTTCTTTTCCAGGTTTTTCAGGGCGGATAAGTCTGTACGTTCCTTCTGGATTCCAGTCCAGTGCAGGCTTTTCAACAGCTCCATGTTGTTTACGTATTTTGTGAACAATCCACGCCGGTCTCTCTGAGCGAGCGGTTCTTGGCGCCTCAGTCCAGAACCGCATTGCTGCTACGGTCACAGGTTCGAATCCTTCCTCGGGCATGGATGTTTGTGATGTCATTAGGTTGGTTACGTTTAAGTAGTCCTAAGTCCAGGGGACTGATGACCTCAGATGTTAAGTCCCATAGTGCTTAGAGCCATTTGAACCATTTGACCAATCCACCTCATTTCCGGTCCTTTATCTGCTGATAGATTGCTTATCTCACACAATTCATTATTTGGTATTACATCCGCCAAGCTGACACTTTTTTTTTGAGACACAGGTTTACGAAGATTTGCAAACCGTTTTAAAATCTTGGGTCACTTACGAGGGTACCCAGTACAGGGTGTTCACAATGAGACTAACATTTGAACTCATAAAATCTGAGAGGAAACACAGTTTATTGACGAACAAATACAGGGAAATCATACAGCAGCTCATCAAGTTTTTATACACAGGTGGACGGTTCAGTACACTTGTACATGGGCGCCACGGGTAGCGCGAAGAATATCATGTCTATAATAGATTTCGTGCCATGTGTTGCGGAGCATCTGTTCTGTGACAATTGATGACAATTCTTCTGCGCTGTTTAGAGTCTTGCAGGTCCTTTACTGGTGTAGCGTATACGCGGTCTTTCACATAACCCCACAAGAAAAAAAAAATCGAGGGGTGTTATGTCGGGCGAACGTGGCGGCCAAGGAATTGGACCTCCACGGCCAATCCATCGTTGAGGGAATGTCATTTAAAAATTTTCGGCCATCAAGGCTCCAATGGGGTGGTGCACCGTCCTGTTGAAACATCACATTCAACATGTCCAGGTAGATGGCTCCATCCACAGTCTGCTCCTGAAAGAAAAACTGCCCTACAATGCGATTTATCATCAAACCACACCACAAGCTAACTTTCGGAGTGTCGCGCATGTGTTCCCTAGGTGCATGTGGATTTTCGGACCCCCAGATGCGCACATTGTGACGATTGACAGCCCCTGACACGTGAAAGGTTGCCTCGTCAGTAAAGATCACGCGTGATAAAAATGTATCGTCCGCGGCAGTGCGATCCAACATGACACATGCAAATTCTTCTCGCTTTGGTCGATCATCAGGCTAAATTTCTTGCACAACTTTCACTTCTATGCGTACAAACGTAATCGCTGATGATGCACTTTGAGCGTTGTTGAACGTTTCATACGAAGTTCTCGTGCTGCCTGTCGCACTGACTTCTGTAGACTTTGTTTGAATGACCGCCGCACTTGTTCCATTCCACATGATGTTCGCTGATCCCAGGCTTACCACCACCATGCCCTTTCGCAACACTCCCAGTAGCCAAAAATTGATGACACCACTTATTTATAGTCTTGAACGACGGGGGCGCTTTGTTGTAAACTCGACGATAGTTTTTTTTTGCACTTGGGTCTCCGATTTTCTCTCTGCATACCACCAGACCACTTCTGCACGCTCCTTCATATCCTTCGTTGACTGCAGCTCCACTGCGGCCACTTGGCGTTTCAAACCTGCATACCTCGAACTTGTTGAGTTGTTCTGTCTGCCCTTTCAGGATTAACAGGTCCACCATCTGAAATGAGAAAAATATAGGATATTAAAATGTTGGAGTCTGATTGTGGACACCCTGTATTTTGCCTGGTGAGCTCCTTCAACACGGGAAGTACTGCTCCGGAGCTAAAGATTCCCATCTACCATGGCGAATTCTTCTGCAGGGGCCAGATAACTGCATCTCGTGAGTCCAACCTGCTAACACCTTGGCAAGTAGCCGAAGTGTGGCCAGATCTTGAAGATTCATCCCTAACAGCTTACCATTTTGTATCTGAGCCAGTTGAAAAGAATGGCTCGTTTAAAAATGCCGGAGCCTTTTGTTTGCAAGACTTGTCGTTCCTGTTCACTGAAACCGCCGAGAAGAATTTCAGCATCTTCACACGGGTTCTTTTCTGTCAAAACTATGCGGGCAGTATCTGTACACGTGCTCGCAGATGGCAGACTGACACCACGGTAAGTGGACACGAGGCAGACGAAGGAATACCAGCGCCGTGCTGCCGAGGAATGCCAGCGATTTCCAGTCGCATTCTGCTGGAGGAATGGCCGGCCACTCTACGCGCAGGTAGTAGACGGCAGGTAGCGGCGGAATGTGGCGCTGGAGCCGCCGAAACGGGCGGCGGCGGCGGCGGCGGCGGCGGAGGCGGAGGCACAGCCGATCGATGTTCGTGATTCGTTCAGCGGCGCCGCTCGGCCAGCGTTTTCTCCTTACGGGAGCCCTGCTCGCCATACAAGCTAACTGGCCGCATACGATTCCACCATTAGCCCGCTAACGGCGTAAACTTGACAGCTGCTGTATGGTAGGAAAAACACCACCCAGTCACTGTTCTTGTTGCCAACTGTCGTGGTGGTGGTGGTGGTGGTGGTCCTCAGTCTGAACGTAGCTTTCCACGCTAATCTGCCTTTCTTCATCTCCGAACCTACAGCAAAAAAAGGTAAAAAAAAATTGTTCAAATGGCTCTGAGCACTATGGGATTTAACATCGTAGGTCAACAGAGGTAGCTAATATCTTCATAACTAACTCACCTAATATCAGAAAGATTCCGCAGTTGACAAATTTCATAAATATTGTACAACTGCGAGATAGTCACCAAGGTCTGTTTCTTCAGACGTTGTTAAAAATAAGTGTACTTAAATTTATGTTCGTTCCTTACCAACTGATCTGCTGCGGAAACGCTTTTCTTGCCATTACCGGTGCTTAATTTTGTATCCCCTCCAACTGGGCCGTCATCTGCCATTTTCCTACACATACAGCAAAGTGGGTCACTACTTTCCATTGGCCATGGCTTACTTTTATTGATGATTATATAAACTCTTTTCAAGACACGATAGGCCGTGCTCAGCCATTCTTCCAAATACTATGCCGTCTCTAACAGAATTACAGTGTCATTTGTAAATCTGAAAGTTTTTATTTCTTCTCCTTGAGCCTTTACTCCCTTTCTAATTTTATCTTAGATTTATTTTATCGCTTCTTCAGTGTACAGGTTGAATAACAGCGGAGATGGGTTACAATTGGGTTTCATTCTTTTCTCAATTTCTGCTTCCTTTTCGTGTTCTTAGACTTAAAACTGCAGTATGGTTTCTGTGCAAGTTCAAAATAAACTTCCACTCATTGTATTCTGTCCATGCTACCTTCAGAAGTTTAGATAATATATTGCAGCACACCTCACATCATCATCACCGCCGCCCCACACTGAACCGAGGGTTATTGTGTGTTGTGCGGTTCGGGCCCCCAATGAACCTCCCCCCCCCCCCCCCCGCGTTAGATCGCACGGCTAACCAGGCGCGCTGTTGCTTGCTTCCTTACTTAATCACGTATTTATCCAGCGTTTACGGGCCCTGTAAAGGATGCGCTGCATCAGCAATCATTCTCCACTGCGTTTTGTCTGTTGCTGTTTCATTTCAACTAACTGCGTTCAGAACTTCTGCGTCGTATGTCACATGGTCTGTCCATCTCTTTCTTGGCCTACTCAGACGTTTTCACGTTTTCTGTTGTAATGTCATCAATGAAAGCGTCCCTACAAAGTAGCGACTCCGGCATACGGATTACGTGAGCTCCCCATTGGTGTCGTCTGCTCTTTTAATGTTGTAAAATGTTGCAATGGTTCATAATCTCGTAAATTTCTTTGTTCTTTGTTATTATCAAAGTATCCCTATCTGTTACCAGGCCCTTGATTCTTCGCATGCCCTTTCTTTCAAATGTTAGTAGCCTTTTCGTCTCCAGTTCAGTTAACGTCCAGCGTTTTGAGCCATACACGACAGTTGGCCTTATAAAGGCATTCTGTATCTTCATTTTAGCAAAGTGTGATACGGTTTTAGACCTAAACATGTCTCTGAGAGCCTGTAGACGTCTGGAGCCAGCAGAGATTATTTCGTTTACGTCTGTGGGTATTTGATTAAAATTGTTGCACCAACTTTCCGTGTGTCCCAGTTAACATTCTGAATAGCTTTCTGTAAATCTACACGTACTACAAAAGGTTTCCTTGGATTTCTTCACACTGTTTTCTGACATAAGTCTTATTGCTTCCCGTTTTCCTACATTTGTCCGGAACCAAAACTGATCTTCCCCGAGGTTGGTTTCTACAGATCTGTTCATCTGTTCATAATTCGCATCTAAGTATTACGAACCATGACTAACGAAATTGGTAGTGTATACTGTACACGTCTGTGAGCACCTGCATGCTTTGGAGATTACATCCTTCTTGAGGTCTGAGGGTATTTCCTCTGTCTCATACATCTTGCACAGCCGATGGAATAATTTTCTCACAGCTGGTTCTCCCAAGGATACCATGAGCTCTGAGAGACAATCGTCCACTTGTTTCGACTTACGTTGTCCAGTGTTCCTCGCCGTATCATATATGTTCCGTTACAAGAAGCTGCGACACTTTATAGGTAGCTGATGCAGTTGATCCCAAATTACGTTACATTCACACAGTACTTAGATAATTTGTCAGCCAAGAAAAGCATTCATTATCCCTATTAACGATTTGAACCAGTCTTTCACATGCAATTAAAGTTACACCACTCGAGTGGCGTCACCGAAATTGCATATGGAGACACCCAGATTGCCACTTCAAGCAGTGCCACTAAAAGTTACGATCGCTTTAACTTTGTGGCACAACTTCCTTCTCCCGAATACGCCCTTTCGACTAGCATATCGTGGCTGATTACCGAAGCACCTTCGCTGTATTCTGGTTTTCATATTGGTTAAACACCCGTCCAGTGAATCTGAGAATGGAAATGACACTGTTTCTGGTAGAAATATAATTTCATCTTGACGGTAGTTTCTAATAAATGAACATGAATATGCAACCACCAAATATACTTCAATGTCTTTTAGTGCTTTTGCGCAAAGCGTAGCACTAAAACTCGGTATAGAACAACCTTTATATTAGCAATTCGTCAAGTGTCTTATGTCCGAAAGGACGGCACGGTCAACATTTGTCCGGAAGGAAGGCACGGTCAACATTTGTCCGAAAGGACGGCCCGGTCACGTGGAATATCAAAATTTGACTCCTTTAAAATTGGCTCAGTTGGTTGTAGGAAGCACGTGTTTTTCTTCGTGGTACATCTACTATCCGTCAGATGGCATATACCGTCATCGGATCAAAACTGTCGTCGTCTTTTCAGGTGTATTATTTTCTCCGACAGTATATTAGCTTTCAAATGAGTTTTCAGGACACAGAAGAACGAACCAAGTCACATAACTGCGAAATTCTGCCTTTTAGCGATGTGGTGTAAATACTGGAAAGATGACAAGTAATCGCCACATGGGAAATACCGAAGTGTCTCTTGCAGTTTCACTCGAAACACTACTGCATCTTTCACATGAGCTCGTGAGCTCAATACACAGCTAAAGAAGCACTCGAAGCTTGCTGTTACTCGAAAGTGGTTCATGACTAGATCTTCCTTTAAGAGTGCTACTTTTTTATAAGCACAAGTATGTTACATCTGCGCAAATCCCTCTTCTAAATACAATGGTACTAACGCTGTCTCTTTCTTCTTATTGGGTTAGTCGTTCAGATCCAATGCCATAACCTGAATTACAATGCCAATGTCTTCCCGAATATTCTATGTTGAGGCCATGCTGAAAACGCTGCCACTAAAATCATGGAAACACCACGCACACGCACACGCACACACCGTCAATAACCAATCAGCCATCGTGCAACTTCCTGTTGCTTGTTGAAAGACGTACTTGTGTAGTGTACGCGAGATAAGGTAAGACTTCTGTGAAACTAGCGTCTTTGCGTGCACTAATTTTTGCTTATTTTAGTATTTTTCACAATTTTTCCTCCTTGTTTTTCTATTTTATTTTGCTTACAAGCCCGGGCTTAAGTCGTCACATATGTAGCTACTTCCGCACAATGGCAATTGCTCCAGTATCGAGAGATGTTGATTTAATGATGTTTGATGTATGGTTATTTTATGAAAAAAGTTATTGTATAGAAATACATAAACAATTTCTGAAGCGCTTCTTTAAATTAATAATTTCTAAATTTAAAATTGCGAAATGTAACATCATACCATTGAGGTCACATAATTTGTCCACCTGTGACAAGGACTGCAAAGTGGGCGATAGTTGTCGAGAGAGAGAGAGAGAGAGGGGGGGGGGGGGGGTGTTCTAGCGCCCCAAAAATCAGGAAATTTTTGTGACGTAATTCGAGGAAGGCTCGATAACAACTTTGGAACGAATCGTAACTTATTTTCGGTGTACTGTACACATGCATGCACGCACAAGCACGCACGCACACACTTTCCTCCATGCCCCTTGGTATAGCCTCACATTGGTCATTCGATCCATTGTCACATTCACTGTGGCCGGCGCAGCGGTAAATTATAGTTACGTTGAGGAGAGACTAACCCGTGGGAGATGCTGGAACGCAGTTCCGGCCTAATTAAAACCCTGTACGATTATAAGATTGTGAAAGTAATAGGGCAACACTAATGTTCGCAGCTTTTAATATGGGAAACTTCAAAGTTGATATCAGTACGTAAGTTGAAAAAGTTGACCATGTGTTTGAAGATTTTTCAGAGCGCTAAAATTCACAACGTAAACGGGTTCTTATAACCCTGAAATTTATAAAAAAACATTTTCGCACATCAATGTGTTAAATTTGTTTATTACTATCAGGTGTCCGGCTGACTCATTACATGACGTTGGCGTAATAAGCCGAAAATAGGTTAGTAATAAACAAATACGTAGTAGAACAAAAACTGATTCCAGTTTCATGCCAAAATTGCTCGGCAAAAGCGAGACAATGAAACGTATGAAAATCTTAGTCTCATACAATTTGTACTTACGGAGTGTACATTTCGAAGCGCAGCTGCGTCATCAAGGGCTCACTTGGTTGGCAACGGACGTTCATTGCAATGTCAACACACCAGACACCCGTATCTGTGGGAGGATGCACCCACTTGTACTGTGATAAAAACTGTTAGTTTCTCAGATTAATTAATAGTTCCTGGATACTGTATAAACGGTTTTTCACACTGAATTCCTACTCAATATGACAGTGATTATTCCTCTGTGGAGCCGCATGATTTTTAAATAAGTCATATGCTTTGTAATCGGTAATGGTAATTTTCATTGTTTAATTACAGCCACCAACAGTAACAGACGGTATTACTTTCTTCATAGACTTACATAACAATTTGTTTGAATGCTAAGTTTTTTTATAGTCTTTGGACTGCTGACTGATCCATGCAATTTGCTATGTTCTTTGACACCGTCGCCTTTTTGAAAGCAGTTTTATGTTTTTATAATACTATAGTAAACGTGAGGAAACTTACGTCATTGAGATGGCATAAACAACAGAAATAAACTTTATTTACGGGTATATAAGAAGTTTAAACGGAAGTCAAGACGTATTCTTTTGCAATACTAGTTCCAAGACAACTTTGCACACCTCAGTTAAGAAAACAAAACTGTACAATCTCCTACAGATAAGCGTTTGTGGCGGTTGCAATTGCAGTGAATGCTGTTGATTATGCAAATGAAGCCCTGACGATGAAACTATGTTAAAATATGTACATAGCCGAAATACATGCGCAGTTGGCAAACATCGTTGTAGAGTTTTCCAGAACACAGTGTGTTTCATTTCATATTTTATTATTAAAATGTTCTACCAAGAAGCAATGGAAGAATTGTACGTAAGTACAAAATAGTTTAAAAATTCACTGAACAAGTGTTAATCTATGATAGCGAAATTTTGATATTAGTCATTGATGAACTCGATGTAAAAAAATAGCAATGAAACTAAAATGTTACGGTGGCTATAATTTTGCTTTCGTATTAATTTCACCTATGAACAGCTGCAGCCATTCAGGTTGGAATTTGGCGATGTAAGAGGAATATGTCGAAGGCTACGCTCGCAGACTTCCCGACGTCTCCAGGTGATTAGAGACGCGCAGCTCCGGGGGCAGAGAAGTTTTCCTCAGTGGTTAGCGGTCTTCAGTGCAGAGCTCACAGCTCACAGATGTCAGGCGCGCCCATCCGAGTCCAGGAAACGTCAGCTGTGTTTCCTGCTGCCTGCGCGGCCTGGAGTCCTCTCAAAACTGGGACTTCCAGAAAAAAAAGAGGCGGAGGGAAAGGGGGAAGCGAGAGAGGCCAGAAACAAAAAGTTGGAATTATGGCGGCCGTTGTGATGGCGAGGCGGCGGGGAATCCCCTCGAGTTCTCCGCACATCTGCACTCGTGCCCCCCTCCACAAGAAAACCTCCCTGAATTAAGCAGGTTTATTACGTAACTCGCGGATGGAGGGGGTGGGGGCCACGTTAAGGGATGAGGTCGAGGGTTAGCGGAAGGCGGAATGAAGCGAATATACCGGCTGCCTCGTGTTGGGCGCGAGGGTGGAGAAGGGGAAATGGGCAGGGAGGAGGGGGCAGAGCGAGATGAAGGCGCCGGAGGGCAGACATCAGCATGCAAATGAATGCCAGCCAGTAAAGTTGGCAGCCCTGGCGCGCGGCCGGACCGCGGCGCCCTGCGCATGCAAAGCAACCTCGCGCCCGTGGCCACGGCCGCCAACCTTGCTTATGAATTCGTTTATCTTAATCACGTTCCACAGATCGAGAGGACACCTGCGGCCGATGCCCGCCGTCAGGGAAGAAGGGTCCTGCGGTCTCAGCCGAGGCTAAGCTGTTTGTCAACAACGGTCCGACAGTGGTGTTGCCGAGATGGTGATCCCACACACCACCTGGCTGCATCAAAGGAACATTGTGGCCCACGTGACGTTCAGTGAGACAGTGTGTCTTTGCAGTAGTCCACCGCTCATATTGAGTATCTCTTCGTCCCATCTGTCGGAGAAGGCTTCATCCATAAACCGTTGGCACGTTATTTTTTCAGTGTAGCTGTGTGGGGAGAGGGAGTTCCGTATATCAACTCGTAGTTATTTTACGAAATACAATAAGTCTTTCAATCATTAATATCAAAAATACGCAAAGCTGGCAGTTGGACACACAAGAAATTTTTTGCCTGACAGATGATTTATAAAAAAAAGTTTTGTATAAGGCTGAAGAATAATTGCGAAACAGTTGCTTTTCTTTGTAAAATATAATATCCCTTCTGATTTCTGACGAAACGTCCATCGTCTCAGGCTCACTGGGATTTTTACAATTGCAAATATCCTGACAGTGGATACGTGTAAAGTAGGATGACATTTTCTAAATGGAAATGCGAGCTTTCGGTGAATATCATTCATGAAATAACCTCGGGTTACCAGCGCAGTCGTGGCGTCGTGCTGTGGCAACGTTTCCACAAGTTTTCTACTCATCTTAGTTACAAAAATAGTGAGCATCAAACTGTACCGTGCATTAGTTTACTTATATGAAAATTGTTAATGTATTCATTATTAACTATTTTTTAAATTCTGCACAGCGACACTACATCAGTGGTCTAAAATAGCGTCAAGGCGCGTCACACATTTGGTTTCCTGTGTGCCTATTGCCTTATTTAGTGGTTGAAATGATTGTGAGCTACTGGAGACATGGTGGATCTGGAGACACGGTGGACGAAGGTTTGCAAAGTGGTTCTTTTTCGTTTCGTTTGTAGATTCACGAAATGTTATTTTATACTGATCTTACCTGTAATGTACACACCTTCGTTATAGAGCACTTCAGGAAAATTAAATGAAGAAAATAGCGGCTGCGCTGCAGTGTGCTGAATTCAGGACTTGACCTTTATCGCTTTAAAAAGTGTGGAAATGTAACAAGCTAGTGAGGGAAATAATCTTATTTCACAATACATTATCCTATGACCCTCAGCACGAATTGATGGCACGAGAGAAAATTAAAAAATAGTTTGTAAGTAGGATGTTCAGGTTTCCTTATTGGTAACGCCACGTAGTGCTCTGTATGAAAAATCACTGGCTGTGCTGTGCGCAGTCTGTGGGTAGTTAGCAGTGCTGTCTGCTATTGTAGTGTTGGGTAGATGGATGTGAACAGCGCGTAGCGCTGCGCAGTTGGATGTGAGCCGCCAACAGTGGTGGATGTGGGGAGAGAAATGGCGGACTTTTGAAATTTGTAAGACTGGATGTCATGAACTGCTATATATATATTATGACTCTTGATGATATTAAGGTAAATACATTGTTTGTTCTCTATTAAAATCTTTCATTTGCTATATATCCCTATCAGTAGTTAGTGCCTTCTGTAGTTTGAATCTTTTATTTAGCTGGCAGTAGTGGCGCTCGCTGTATTGCAGTAGTTAGAGTAACCAAGATTTTTCTGAGGTAAGTGATTTGTGAAACGTATAGGTTAATGTTAGTCAGGGCCATTATTTTGTAGGGATTTTTGAAAGTCAGATTGCGTTGTGCTAAAAATATTGTGTGTCAGTTCCAGCACAGTCATGTATAATTTTTCTAAGGGGCCGTTTCATAAGTTCTTAAAACGAAACTCTATGCACTACGTCCATCTTGAGCCAATTCAGTCTTGGTAGGTTGGTTTGGGGGAGACGACCAAACAGCGAGACCATCTGTCCTATTGGATTAGGGGAGGGCGAACAATCCCGGCATTTGCCTGAAGCCATTTATGGAAATTACTGGGAAACCTAAATCATGATGGCCAGACGCTGTTTCGAACTGTCGTCATCCATCATGGAAGAATCGTTGTGACGTCTTGTACATCCGCTCTTGCACCGCCTGCATAGCCTTGCCTTCTGGCTAAGTCTAGGATTTACGCAGGTACTCCTTCATCAGAACAAAAAGATGACGTAGGCCTAGACTGTAAGGTAGGCACTGGAGAAACTCAAAACCATAATTTGAGGGCTCGGGCTTGTTTCCGCTACTGTATGAGGGCGCCCATTATCCTGAAGGGACATGAACATTACGCCTTCTGGATGCTTCTCTTTCATCATCATTTATATACAGTGCAACACAATTAAAGGGTCACTCCTCTTTTTTTCCGAAGCCCCATAGTCGTCTCACATTCCGAGGCAGAAGTTTGAAATTCGTTTCAAACGTGACTAAAATATTCTTCTGTAAGGACTCGAAATTGTGACGTCCTATGACATCTTCCATGGGCTCTGTGACGCTTCAAACAGTAAAGTGTCGACACTTGGGGGGGGGGGGGGGGGAGAGGGAGGGAAGAGTCAGAGCTCAGAACTTCATGTGAGGTGTAACGGGAGCAATGTGTCACATTGTTCCAAATTTCACCATAGTGCCGTCCAATGTCTCCATGGACGTGTTCACCAAGTGGGAAGGTCGTCATACCCCCCTCTTACCCATATTTCACCCATCACGAAAAGAGTACAGATGGTCGTATAAAGGGCGTCAGTGAAACCACTCCTTACACTGAGGCGTTGATTTCCACACCTCTCGCATTAGGGAACGACAGTTCAGTGCGATGAGTAACAAGACGACGTCCTTATGTCTTCCACACTGATGACACCCCTGGACGATCCAACCCTTCCCTAAGAACTTCGTGGGCCTGCAGTCCCACTGAAGGTGATCGCACCCCTTTGTAATGTAGGGCGACTACAGTTTTTGCTCTGGTATGCAGCGTGGGACCAATAGTGTCCGTTCAATACCATCTCACGAAATTTGAACGTGTTCCGAAGCAGCAAAGGTTGTTCATGCTTTTATCAGGCTTTCTGCTTTGGGCACTGCTGTGGTGTAATTGGCGGGGGGGGGGGGGGGGGGGGGTGCGACATTGATGAATAAGTTAATGAAAGGTCAAAAGGTTCCCTCAGAGACGCCCCCCCCTCCTCCCCCACTCCCAGCTAGACAACACACTCTGTGCCACCCACCCACCTTTGTTGAGCACTGTACGGAGACAGCCAGTCACTGATGACTAGGCGCCTGGTTGCCAGGAAACATTCGGCACAGCTGACTTGAATTGCGCTATGTAACTGAACCACTGCCTGATATCGCTTGTAAGGGATGTCGAAAGCCACGCCTGTTACGCTGGACTGCAGTAGCAGTTCCCGATATTTTCCGACTAGCCACTTCAGAGTGAGACAATACACATTTATAAATTATTCCCATTCCCTCATAATTCACTGCGAAGAAGTTTGTGTTTGTAGGGCGAGCCTTAATAAAGATAATTCTTTTCACTGCATCGTCTAGCACAGATTTCAAAGCATCGGACTTGCGTTTAGAAACGAGAATCTATGAGTGCCACAATGTGTCTAACAATCTTTCGGCGCTACTAATTTCACTTCGGCAACAAACCCAACGTAACATCCTATCATAAATTTCGTTCCATCTGAACACACACAGCAAGTCCAGTCTATTGAATTTTTGAGGAAGGTACTTAGATATATATCCTCTTGTAGTTCTCACTTTAAAGTGCGTGGAGAACAGCAGTTCCTCTTCCGCAGACTCTCCGTTCATATAACGGAAGAAAAGCAACATTATGCCTAAACTGGCAACAGCAGTCGATTCGTCAAGTTGAATCGAAAAATGACTGGCATGAACTCTTTCCAGAAAATAATTTTCGACGTGATTTGACACGATTTTAATAAGCCGGTTGATCGTGTTTTAGGTGATTGGAACCATACTGATTTTTTTGTCAAGGCTTCTCAAGGCACGCACTATAGTACATCATTTACATGTAGCCGCACTAAATATTCTCTTTTTGAATAAGGTTTTGCAGTTTTAGCAATTCTGTAGCTAACGCAATAAAGCGCTTCCAGAGCATTCCCATTGTCACTGTTTTCAGGGGATACGAAAGTAATTAAATCATTTTCCCACTCATTAGCTTTTCATGTGAAAAAAAAAGAAAAAACGAAGTGGCTGGGGCGTTTAGTTTCTAAATGTCATTTGAGTGTAGGTGGTTTCAGATCGCTTCTAGCAAGAATGTCTCCATAAACAACACACTGCAATCTTAAACAGTCCTTGTCACCTACTTATACATGAAACTCCAAACCTAATCATCGCACTTTCCTGTCTTTACACATTATTCGCTTTTTCGGACTGACATGCATCACTGGAAGCTGAGTGACCTGTTGACACAACACTAACATACAATTTGTTAAACCCTGTTCCGCTACCAAACTTCCACTTTTCAACCAATTGTCCACTTTAACGTGAACGGAAACGATTCTGATTGGCAACTTATGCATTTGCAACGAGGAAAGATGAACTAGGCTATTGTTGAAAATCAAAGGCCTGACTGCCAAGCAACCGTCCCTTAGTGGGGTCGCGATACCGATGTTAGTACTGTTAGTACGCAAAGAAGGTGGCAGACTAAATTTCCGTTGTAGCGAATTGAGATGCATTCCAAGGGACGGTTGCTTGGCAGTCAGGCCTTTGATTTTCAACAATAGCCTAGTTCATCTTTCCTTGTTGCAAATGCATAAGTTGCCAATCAGAATCGTTTCCGTTCACGTTAAAGTGGACAATTGGTTGAAAAGTGGAAGTTTGGTAGCGGAACAGGGTTTAACAAATTGTATGTTAGTGTTGTGTCAACAGGTCACTCAGCTTCCAGTGATGCATGTCAGTCCGAAAAAGCGAATAATGTGTAAAGACAGGAAAGTGCGATGATTAGGTTTGGAGTTTCATGTATAAGTAGGTGACAAGGACTGTTTAAGATTGCAGTGTGTTGTTTATGGAGACATTCTTGCTAGAAGCGATCTGAAACCACCTACACTCAAATGACATTTAGAAGGAAACTAAACACCCCAGCCACTTCGTATATTGTGTGTGTGTGTGTGTGTGTAACAGTAGTAGTGGTGATGATGATGATGATAATAATAATAATAAACGTCGCAGAAACTAAAGAAACAGCATTAGGCCTAACCTGGAAACGTGCCATTATGGAAAAGACTTTTGTCGAGCCCCTTGAAATATTTTGCAAACCCACTGAGGCTTCGCGAACCACAGGTCGTGACACGATGCACTAACGATTCACGTAAACAGATCGTGGTCATTTATCCAACTGGCTATCATACTCGATCCCGAACGAGTGGACAGTGAAAGTGTCAGATTTAACAGTTACGATTAGTGTGGGTTAAAATTATTATGTTTGTATGTTGTACTCGCGAGTCGAAGGTGGCTTGCAGTGTTGCCATGGCATGGTGATACGATGAGAAGGTAACTGTTACGCAAAATTTAGCGATATATCTGAATTCCAGTAGACGAGTCGAAGGAATAAGCACGAGACTGAGACTCCAGTCACATAATATAAAGGGCGTTCAAAAAAAGTGTCGAATACTTACAGAGGTGGTAGTACTCACGGAAACAAGAAAAGAAGTCCAATAAACATATGTCGGGAAATGCATATTTTTGTGACAAACATGCGTTGGCAGGGCCTGTTAAGGGTGGAGTCCATTCATGACAATGCACCATGAACAACGAATGAAAAAGGTCACACCACAGTCATCACAAAGGTTCGCACCATCGAAATCTATGGCGAACTCCTTCGGAGTTACAAACCGAGTTAGACGTTCAGTTAGGTATAGACTCTTAAAGAATGCATATACACTGAAGCGCCAAAGAAACAGGTATAGGCATGCGTATTCAAATACAGATATATGTAAACAGGTAGAATACGACGCTGCTGTCGGCAACGCCTCTGTAAGACAACAGGTGTCTGGCTTAGTCGTTAGATTGGTATAACTGTTGATAAACTGACAGGTTATCGAGATTTAAGTGAGTTTGAATATGGTGCTGTAGTCGACGAACGAGCGATGGGACACAGTATCTTCGAGGTAGCAACGAAGTGGGGATTTTCCCGTACAACCATTTCTCGACTGTACCGCGAATATCAGGAATCCGGTAAAACATCAAATCTCCGACATCGCTGCGGCCGGAGAAAGATCCTGAAAGAGAATCGTTGAACGTGTCACAAGTGCAACCCTTCCGCAAATTGCGGCAGATTCCAATACTGGGCCATCAACAAGTGTCAAGAGTGCGAAGCATTCAATGAAACAACATCGATAGGGGCTTTCAGAGCCGAAGGCCCACTCGTATACCATTGATGACCGCACGACACAAGGCTTTACGTCTCGCCTGGACCTGTCAGCACAGACATTGGACTGTTAACTGGAAACGTGTTGCCTCGTCGGACGAGTCTCGTTTCAAATTGTATCAAGCAGATGGACGTGTACGAGTATGGAGACAACCTCACGAATTCACGGACCCTGCATGTCAGCAGGGGACTGTTAGAGCTGGTGGAGGCTATGTAATGATGTGGGGTGTGTGCAGTTGGAGTGATGTGGGACACCTGATACATCTAGATAAAAGTCTGACAGGTGACACGTTCATAACCATCCTGTCTGAACATCTGCAGCCATTCATGTCCATTATGCACTCCGACGGACTTGGCAATTCCAGTAGGACAATGCGACACCCCACACGTCCAGAATTGCTTAAGAGTGGCTCCAGGAACACACTTCAGAGTTCACTCTTCGGCTGGCCACCAAACTCACCAGACATGAACATTATTGAGCATATCCGAAATGCCTTGCTACGTGCTGTTCAGAAGAAATCTCTAACCCCTCGTACCCTTACGGAGTTATGGACAGACCTGCAGGATTCATGGCAACAGATCCCTCCGGCACTAATTCAGACATTAGTCGAGTCGATGCCAAGTCGTGTTGCGGCACTGCTGCGTGCTCGCGGGGGCCCTACGTGGTATTGGGCAAGAGTATGTTTTTTTGGCTGTTCAGTGTAGAACCATATTGGTGTAACGGGGTGATAAATGATGGAATGTGATGGCACGCAACCGAGTGCAAAAGTCCGTCTTGAAGTTTACCGTGAAACTGGTTACCCTTTAAGGTACAGCTGCAGATAGTGCACTAATACGTTTTAGAGGGGGCGGAGAAACAAAACGCCCAGAGACTGAATTTGCCCAGTGTTTCCAGGCGATATGAATACAATGTCACACACTGCTCACGGAGGATAGTTTGCCCTAAAAGAGTATGATTTTTATACGAGGACGAGGAATCAAGAAAAAGCAAATTACTCTGGGTAGCTTTTGGCCAAAAGTCAGTGCTCATACCATGGTCGTAGTTCTCTCACGCCCATGTTACCTTTCTGGCTAGCTGTGACGTAAATATTCCATACCACCCTTGCCAGATAACGCACAAGAGAAAGGATCATAGCCGGCCGGAGTGGGCGCGCGGTTCTAGGCGCTATAGTCTGGAACCGAGCGACCGCTACGGTCGCAGGTTTGAATCCTGCCTCGGGCATGGATGTGTGTGATGTCCTTAGGTTAGTTAGGGTTAAGTAGTTCTAAGTTCTAGGCGACTGATGACCTCAGAAGTTAAGTTGCATAGTGCTCAGAGCCATTAGATTGGAAAGGATCGTAGGGGCCAGAGCACCTAGAACTCCACGCAGTCGAGTAAATAACTTCCCAGCCAATTCACCTTCCAGATCAATAGTCGGGTCAATTGCATACGAATGCGTTCAGGCATTCATGTTAGTTGATCCTGAAACAAGTCTCTCAATATTTGAAATTTACAAAGTTCTTTTCACAAGCAATTTCCTCTTGAAATCCCGATTTGTCGCAGCTGAAAACAAATTCCGTACTGGAGGATATAAGTTTGTCATATGCATAAATTTTCTGGCCGATTCCTCAGATTCCTGTACAACGTATTGTGTGAAATTCCGTTACCTTACGCCTCCCAATTGTGTAGCAAATTCAAAGTTAGCAACCTTCCACTGCTTCCCTTGAAATCACTTCAATCTGTCTCGCGAACTTTGATAAGCGTCATGTAATAGTTAATTATCATGCACATCCTGTAAATTGTATCGAGCATCCTTAAAACACGCAAACACGAGTTTTTGTAACAAGTGCGGCTTATACTGCCTTGAATATCCGTAGTTTTTCTTACACACTACACGATTATATTGCTGTTGACTTATTCGAAATCTGATCCTAATTTTGTTTTTACTATGCTGCGGATGATCTTTGATTTGCGTATTTATGTTTAGTACCCGCTCCTTGGACAACGACTGTGCTTTGCTGTGTTTCACTGGAGACGGGATTTGTGGCTACCTGTCCGACAAGAATGATAAACTACATAGCTCGACACATGGTTCAATTTTACTTACACTTGTTAAGCACGTATCGTCATTATTGTACTTCTCATGTACATTGTCAACACAGTCGAACGTATAAGACAAAACTCATTCTTCTGACTCGCCTTGTATAGATGCTAATATTTCATCTGCCACTTCCTTTTCACTCTGCGATGCTACTTGATTCCCTTCTGATGAAATGTCAAATTAACTGCTGCTGTAGATCCAATACAGTGTTTGTTTTATTTGTCGTGTTTTATTTGTCGTGTTTTATTTGTCGTGTTTTATTTGTCGTGTTTTATTTGTCGTGTTTTATTTGTCGTGTTTTATTTGTCGTGTTTTATTTGTCGTTGCCATTACTCTGCTTTGTATCAACACCTGGAGGCTAAGCAGTTGAAGTATGCCCCTTAAGTGCATGCTGTACTCCCCATTGGACATCTCCAATCTCACTCCCGTTGTCATCAGCAGCAAATGTTGTGGTTGATGGCAGACAATAAGTCGGGTGTCAAATACAGTAAACGATTCAACCTCATCTCCGCTGATATTCCTCAGCATTCTTTGGAGCTTACCCTTATCTGTATGGGTAGCCAGCTCTGTTTTCTACAAATTCACAATTTCAATCTTTTGTACTTAAATAGAAAATCGTAGTTAATGCCACCGCTGTAACTGGGATACTTTGGCTGACCGTTCTTATCTCAACCTCTCTTAGGACCTTTCTTCCTGTTGGTGTTCCGTTGATATACACAGCTTCTGAATGATGTTAAGGACTGAAGTGGGAGCAGTTGCTTCTTTGAAATACGATTTATAGTAGCATCAATTTTAATCCGTGAAATTTCGGGCGAACTGCCGGATGTCAGAAAACAGCTGCCGCGATATTTCCGCGCAGTGTCTTCTGGGCATATTCGGGCGTATGCTGGTGAACATAGACAGCTAAGATCGCTCCGGAGGGTCCGTGCTTTGCCCAGTTATTACTGCGCATGCGTCACTTTAGGACATACGCTTCTGGTCCGAGCGCATGCCGTAATACCAACTGTCACAAATATCAAATAAATTGTATTCATGCAGTATAATAGCAGAGCACGGAGTTTCCTTCGACATGGTGCCATGCAGTATCTGTCTGTAAACTGCTGTCCAGATCGTTAACGGCCTCAGACGTATTGCCACTGTCTTCCTGATAATGGCATTTCTAAAGTTTCAAGTATGGCGCTCAACTTTGGTTTAATTGTGTTACACTGAATCACCACGTGAAATACAGTGCTCGGTGATACCGAATTTGCAGGCTTGCCTAAGAACCCACCTCTAGATACGGACACTGATACCTTTTTTGGATCATATTCTTTTGAAGGAGACGTGAATGGAATGTATGTGGACATGTGTGGTTATAGTTTGACGGAGCTCCAGCACACAAACAGATCTTCAGGGACACGAACTTGAGGAACAACTTAGGGTCCGTTGGGTTGTGCGCCGTTCTCCTGGGAGCAATTACCCCCTGAAGTGTAAAATAATTTTTCGAGGGGCTAAGAACAAGGAGGGTTCGATAACGGCCCAGTTACGAAACCAAATTGTTTCAAATACGAGTAACCAACGTCGCTACCTCTACGGATAGGCAACTAATTCTTCGAATGTTTTAACAACATAATAGGAAATTCTCGCGCACTCGACTATTACACCTAGCCGGAGGTGGCCACTTCAACTTCGTATGGCACATTCTTTATTGACTTGACCGAATTGTCAGTTCGCTCGCAGTTCTTTTGTTAGTCAGTGGTTCAAATAAATGAAAGCAGAAACCTGAGGGACCTGCTGCGCTGCTAAAATGATTCCTTTGCGTAAACATAGTGAAGCTGCATACGTTGCTGAAGCAGTTCATCAGAAAACGTTCAACTTTCTACCAAAAAAAGTCTCTGATCTTTGGGTATACATATTATTTTGCTATGGCTTACACACACCAAACGTTTTGCAACATCCCGGTTCTCAAACTCCTGATGACAGACGTTGACAATGCATGTTTTATTGTTCAGGGATGTCACTAAACTCTTCCAAAGATGTAATCAACCATTCATGAGCAGCGTCTATTAGACGGAGGCGGTCTGACACCCGATCAGTTCGTCATTTCACCAGGGAGGTTCAGATGGCTCTGAGCACAATGGGACTCAACATCTGAGGTCCTCAGTCCCCTAGAACTTAGAACTACTTAAACCTAACGAACCTAAGGACATCACACACATACATGCCTGAGGCAGGTTTCGAACCTGCGACCGTAGCCGTCACGCGGTTCTAGACAGAAGCGCCTAGAACCGTTCGGCCACTTTCACCAGGAAGGAGGTATACGGCTTGTGTTGTCGGTACTTCAACAATATGTAGACGGTCAATACCGCGGTTCGATCACGTCTGCATAGTTACTTTGCGCCAGGAAGGGCTCTCAACGAGAGAAGTGTCCAGGTGTCTCGGAGTGAACCAAAGCGATGTTGTTCGGACATGGGGGAGATACAGAGAGACAAACTGTTGATGAGACGCCTCGCTGCGGCCGCCCAAGGGCTACTACTGCAGTGGACGACCACTGCCTACGGATTATGGTATGGAGGAACCCTGACACCAACGCCATCATGTTGAATAATGCTTTTCATGCAGTCTCAGGACTTAGTGTTCAGACTCAAACTGTGAACAATAGGCTGCATGAAGAGCAACTTCACTCCACACGTCCAAGGCAAAGTCCATGCAGTGGGGTACAAATGAGCCTAACATGCCGAATGGACCACTCAGGGTTGGCACCACGTGTTAGGAGGCAACTCGGTCAGGCTGAACGCCTTAGACACACTGCCCAGCGAGTGCAGCAAGGTGGAGGTTCCCTGCGGTTCTGGGGTGGCATTATGTGGGGCCGACGTACGCCACTGACGGTCATGAAATGTCGTGTGACTAGGGCCTCCCGTTGGGTAGACCGTTCGTCTGGTGCAGATCTTTCGATTTGACGCCACTTCGGCGACCTGCGCGTCGATGGGGATGAAATGACGATGATTAGGACAACACAACACCCAGTCCCCGAGCGGAGAAAATCTCCGACCCAGCCGGGAATCGAACCCGGGCCCTTAGGATTGACAGTCTGTCACGCTGACCACTCAGCTACGGGGGGCGGACACTGACGGTCATGAAAGTCGCCGTAACGGCTGTACCATACGTGAATGCCATCCTCCGACGGATAGTGCAACCATATCGGCAGCACAATGGCGAGGTATTCGTCTTCATGGACGACAATCCGCGCCCCCATCGTGCAGATGTTGAAAAGACTTCCTTCAGGATAACGACATCGCTCGACTAGAGTGGCCAGCTTCTTCTCCAGACACGAACCCTTCGAACATGTCTGTGATAGATTGAAAACGGCTGCTGATGGAGGACGTCACCCACCAACCACTCTGAGGGATCTAAACCGAATAGCCGTTGAGTGGGACTATGCCAAGACGAATACAGGCATTGCGTCAGTGCATGAGGACGTGTTAGTCGGTATTAGAGCAGACAGCAGTCTGTAGCACCACCTCTGAATGTCTCACTTTATGGTGGTACAACATGCATAGTGTGGTTTTCATGAGCATTAAAAAGGACGGAAGTGATTACTATGTTGATCTCTATTACAGTTTTCTATACAGGTTCCGGAACTCTCGGAACCGAGGTGATGCGAAAATTTTCAATGTGTGTAGTTCACGAACAGCTGCCTGGGAACTATTCGGTAAAAATATTAGACTGTTTCGGATATTGATCTGACTTCTCAGTTACATGATGAAGATGCTATTTTACTTTTTTGTTTCTGGCCATTGTTATTACGATTCCTCGAAATAAGTAACTCGCTTCCTGTTGTTCGAAGAATTTCCATTAAACTACAGGGGGTCGACAACATATGGAAACGACACAGACACAACTAACAACCATGTCTTATAGAGTTCAGGAAAACTGTTGGCGTTAAAAACAGCGTCCAACAGTCCTGGAATGGATAAATATGTCCTGCATGGTATTCGAGGGAATCTTACAGCTTCTCCCTGCAAAATAGTGGCAAGCTCATGAAACAATGATGGATGTGGATGGCAATCACGTAGCGTTCTCTCCAAATCAGATCACAAGAGCTCAGTAATATTGAATTCTGGTGACTAGTCGCCAGGGAAGAAGCGGAAATTGATGCTCATGCTCACAAAAGTAGTCCCCCAACGATGAAAGCGGTGAGAACAGGAACCCTGTCGTCTCGGAACATAGCGTCACCATTCGGAAATATACATTATACCATGGGATGTCCACACTGCCAAAATGTCCACACAATCCTGGGCAGTAATGCGACGTTGCCAAGTAACCATATGGCCCGTGGAATACCAGAATATGGCAGCTCAAATCATCACCGAACCTCGACCATGTTACAGTCTTGGGCTATAAGTTGGAAACAGTGTCAGAACACATCACTTTCTTCCATTGCTCCATAGTCAGGTTTTATGGCCTCGAAATCACGTTTTCCTGTTAGGAGCACTTACATCACTGGTGAGTGGTTTTGGAATTCCAGAGTGCCCTGCGAATCCCAACTTGAGAAACACCTTTCATATTGTTTTGATAGTGGAAAGGGTTTGCGAGTAAACATTGAGTTCTGTGGGGACTTCGATGGCATGCCTCTTTAAGCACAAAAGACTTCGCTTGGTTACTATGTTTCTGGTTACTGTGTTTCTCCGCTAACAGTACTGTGATCACAGGTTAATCGTTGTCCTTTTCGTCTGTTTCTTGATCTATATCACTGACGTCTTCTCTCACCCACCGGCTAAAAATTTCATCCAACTTAGGATCCTTAAAACTGACAAGTTTTTTGAGTACATATTTGTACTACACTGGGAAAATAGCAGGTGTGTAGTTCACGAGACGCGGTCTAGGAACCCCAATACGTGTCAAAATAAACAAATAAGGCTATAATGCGACCGACAGCAAAACAGTGTATGGTTGGTGATTTAAGGAGGTTAAGGGCGTTACGAAAGCATTCCGCCAGAGCTGACGTTGGGGGGGGGGGGGAGAGAGAGAGAGAGAGAGAGCAAAATTTTCGCGCAACCTGAGAAACAACGCCTCGTGAATTAAGGAATAGTACAGGTCGGATCAGTGCTAGATAAAGCGTGTCGCTTCAGTGTGGAGGAAGCGTCGACTCAGGGTTTAGCATGTGGAAAAGTGTCTTCAGATGACTAGATGCTTTACACCAAACTTTCCGGACGTGAGGTCCACAGGTGAAGTGCCTGTAAAGGGTTTAACTGAAGTACTTGGCTGTACGAGACTACGGCACAGCGCCTACCGTGATCGGCACATACTGAAGAGCCAATGGTACTCCGCGCCGCGGAATTACTGTGTGTGCACACTTAACCAATGCTGCAGTGTCATGATGCATTCCGTGAAAGTTGGCGGTAAACAGTGAATCAGATAACGACACGTTACGTGTGTGTGTGTGTGTGTGTGTGTGTGTGTGTGTGTGTGTGTGTGTGTGTGTAATATATGGTAGCGATCCTGCCTAGTTTTCAATATAAAATAAGCACTCCAGAAAGTATGCCTGACATTTTTAGCCGGTGTGACGACGTATATAGAGTTACAACTAAGCTACCACTGATATTATGCGAAATCATTGGGTTCAAACGCTGGATTTCGCAAATGGCTCTCCTACGATGTTAATAAAATAGTTAACAAGTTCAGATGTATCTCCATGCACGTATGAAGTGGGCGATCATTTTTGTGCCTTTCGGCATAGCAACACGGTAAAAATGAGTTCCTCGTTGTTGAAATGATCTCGTGAAATATTATCTGCACAAAAGAATGTGATCAGGGTTTTCTGTAGAGTAGTTCGGGAGCTATTCGGAATTGGGATCATATTTTTTCCCCAGAATAGCAGTCAATTTTTTTTATAAGATTCAGATTTCCCCGTATTATGTACATATTTACGCGCAATGCTTCAGAACTATTCAAATTTAGTACCGAAATAGCTAGAACTAAAACATACTATCAGCTAATCTGAAAGGAATGTATATGGATCTCGAAATTCTGGTGCTAACTTCGCCTCACTCAAAATATCCTGCAATAATGCCCGATGGTGGCATCAGTTCACATAGTCTTGATGCACGCACGTGCCATTATCGAAGTTACTCAGTTTCCGATTGTTAAACAGTCAGAAGGTGCTCTGGAAACTCGTGAAAAGGATACCAGGCTTTACCGAGAAGATTTCACACAAATCTCCCCGCGAGGAAACGGTGCATGTCGTATTCCACAGCCTTCTGGCATCTTAGGAAACATTCATCGCAGGACTGGGTGGCCGAGCTGTTCTAGGCGCTACAGTCTGGAACCGCGCGACCGCTACGGGCGCACGTTCGTATCCTGCCTCGGGCACGGATGTGTCTGATGTCCTTAGATTGGTTAGGTTTAAGTAATTCTAAGTTCTAGGTGACTTATGACCTCAGCAGTTGAGTCCCATAGTGCTCAGAACCATGTGGTGTCTTGGAGTCCGGCCCTGTGGCCCTTCCCTGTGGCGCCTTGTCTGTACATACACTCGAAGAAGAAGAAGAAGAAAGTACTGTGCGCCATTAAGAAATTATCCAGCAGGGATTCTCTCGTGATGGCTGAGTGTTGCGAGACGTCCTTAGGTTAGTTTAGGTTTAAGTAGTTCTAAGTTCTAGGGGACTGATGACCATAGATGTTAAGTCCGATAGTGCTCAGAGCCAGCCAAACAACTAATCAAAGGTTTGGCCGAGTCGGAAAATAAATTAATTTGATCACAGACCAAAAACTCATAAAAATGCATACGTTGTGATGTCGCTCATAGGGGATACGATGTAATTAATAGTACTGCCCGTGCACTCTTCACAAAAATCAAACATTTAAAATAAAATAGAAAATGCATGGACACTGTGCATAAGATCAGCTCCCAGCAACACACCTGAAAATAAGACTTACTCTAAAGCATTTGTTTTAAAATGAAAGGGGAAACTAATCACTGGACCTGTGCGTAAGGAAACGCGTTGGATGTGGTAACCGGAAAGCTACGAGGTGAGTGGCTTAGGTGCGAAAATGTAACCTCGGAACACAAGAGGGAATTGTGGATAAAATCATTTACTCCTAAGATATGGATGTGAGGCACGTACACAATTTCTGGTAACATTACTTCCTAAAACATTAAAGAAAAGCATCGATACATTCACCGTTATAATCTACACCTAAAATTATTGGTGTGAATCATTCATTCAACTGCTGTTGCCTAATAACTGATCGCAAAAACTCGTAAAGCGGTACACGTTTCGCAGTACACCCGCGTGTGTTTTGGTGACGCAATTTCTAGGTATCGTGGCCAAGTTGCAACAGTATCACATCACACAATCATGAACAGTCAACATTCTTCAAAACAAACATGAGATCGGACAGTTAGTGATGAGGGCAGCCCAACACTCTTCGTGTTCTACCACGTGGTTAGCTCCTCACGGACGAAAGATACATAAAGGAAGAAAAATTTACGAGAAGGCAAAGCTACACTCCTGGAAATTGAAGTAAGAACACCGTGAATTCATTGTCCCAGGAAGGGGAAACTTTATTGACACATTCATGGGGACAGATACATCACATGATCACACTGACAGAACCACAGGCACATAGACACAGGCAACAGAGCATGCACAATGTCGGCACTAGTACAGTGTATATCTACCTTTCGCAGCAATGCAGCCTGCTATTCTCCCATGGAGACGATCGTAGAGATGCTGGATGTAGTCCTGTGGAACGGCTTGCCATGCCATTTCCACCTGGCGCCTCAGTTGGACCAGCGTTCGTGCTGGACGTGCAGACCGCGTGAGACGACGCTTCATCCAGTCCCAAACATGCTCAATGGGGGACAGATACGGAGATTTTGCTGGCCAGGGTAGTTGACTTACACCTTCTAGAGCACGTTGGGTGGCACGGGATACATGCACACGTGCATTGTCCTGTTGGAACAGCAAGTTCCCTTGCCGGTCTAGGAATGGTAGAACGATGGGTTCGATGACGGTTTGGATGTACCGTGCACTATTCAGTGCCCCTCGACGATCACCAGAGGTATACGGCCAGTGTAGGAGATCGCTCCCCACACCATCCATGATGCCGGGTGTTGGCCCTGTGTGCCTCGGTCGTATGCAGTCCTGATTGTGGCGCTCACCTGCACGGCGCCAAACACGCATACGACCATCATTGGCACCAAGGCAGAAGCGACTCTCATCGCTGAAGACGACACGTCTCCATTCGTCCCTCCATTCACGCCTGTCGCGACACCACTGGAGGAGCGCTGCACGATGTTGGGGCGTGAGCGGAAGACGGCCTAACGGTGTGCGGGACCGTAGCCCAGCTTCATGGAGACGGTTGCGAATGGTCCTCGCCGATATCCCAGGAGCAACAGTGTCCCTAATTTGCTGGGAATTGGCGGTGCGGTCCCCTACGGCACTGCGTAGGATCCTACGGTCTAGGCGTGCATCCGTGCATCGCTGCGGTCCGGTCCCAGGTCGACGGGCACGTGCACCTTCCGCCGACCACTGGCGAAAACATCGATGTACTGTGGAGACTTCACGCCCCACGTGTTGAGCAATTCGGTGGTACGTCCACCCGGCCTCCCGCATGCCCACTATACGCCCTCGCTCAAAGTACGTCAACTGCACATACGGTTCACGTCCAAGCTGTCGCGGCATGCTACCAGTGTTAAAGACTGCGATGGAGCTCCGTATGCCACGGCAAACTGGCTGACACTGACGGCGGCGGTGCACAAATGCTGCGCAGCTAGCGCCATTCGACGGCCAACATCGCGGTTCCTGGTGTGTCCGCTGTGCCGTGCGTGTGATCATTGCTTGTACAGCCCTCTCGCAGTGTCCGGAGCAAGTATGGTGGGTCTGACACACCGGTGTCAATGTGTTCTTTTTTCCATTTCCAGGAGTGTATTAATATTTAGAAAAATGAAAGCTTATACAGGCACAGCTGAAGGCAAGCAGACATTCATACAGAAGCGAGTGCTCACTTCTTATCGACACCTTCGTTTGGCGCTCTTCCGGCGGATCCAAGTCTGCTATAGAAATTTACTAAAAGAAAAATCTGCCAAAGTTTTGCATTCCTTGCTACGACAAGGCAAAACAATCCTTCAGAGTTGAAAAGCGAGACCAAAAGATAACAGCTCTCCTCTCGCCAAGTAACTACGCGCCACGCGGTCAGTCTAACTCACCCTTCTTCGACTGGAGCACAACTGTGGACGCTTTCCGTACCGGCGGCAGACTGCCTCCCTTTTTCTTCTCCAGCCTCGTCCACGCTCCGCGTGGCCCGGAAAACCTAAAGATGCCATTTCCGCCACCAACCTAACGCAGGTGGGTTTCTCACAAGTAGCGAAAACCTCTTTCTCTACTTGACCACTACTTGAGTTGGCTATTCTGTAAAACTGCTGCTGAATCTGTATGACTATCGCAGACATTCTGCAGCAGACTACGCCACCGTCTAGCAACGTGACATACAACCACATTCATTCAGTCACACCACTATGAGAATTATGAGAAAAGAGAAACAAGGAAAAGAAAGAGAAATGCTAGTCCAAATGGGCTACCGGACTAATGAAAGGTGGCTGCAGTACCCTTTCAATGTGTCGGTTTTTGCTGCTTCTTTTATGTTCAGAGCGTACATTCGTACCGTATGTGGCACCGGCTTCAGTGGGTCACAGTGGCAGACGAATAAAAAAAGTCAGAACGTGCTGCCGTCGTGGACAACAGCTGTGGCGGCAGCTCTCCGAACAGCGGGCTACGCACAGCAAGGCGCGCTATTGAAACAATTGGGGAACGCCTGCGGCTGCACGCAGGCAGCCGCGGGCGCAGCAGGGGTTGCGCGCTGCGTGGGTTTTGATAGCGGGGGCGCGGCGCGCCGCCGGAACGCATCGAGTTTGGGTGTCGTTAGCGTGCGCGCCCGGCGGCCGCCGCGAGGCAGAATGCGCGCTGGGCCACGAGTAACGAGTCGGCCGGCCGCGCCTTTGACCGCCTGCCGTGAAGAGCCGGCGCAGGCGGCGCGATGCCGAGAGACGCGCGGCGAGGCTCATAAAATTAACAGCGACCGCCGCACTCCTGAAATACTCCAGCCGGTCTCGTGCACCGCCACATCGACACACAAAAACACTGCAGCCTTTTTTCGCTTTGCGTGCCGGTCTTCCTGAACGACGGGTCACGATATAGAGGCGCTGACAGACGCCATGCTCTGTGCTGGCGATGCTGCGTTTCAAAGGGCGGGCCTTCAGGATAAACACTGTACGCTCGATCTCTCTCTCTCTCTCTCTCTCTCTCTCTCTCTCTCTCTCTCTCTCTCTCTCTCTCTCCATCTCTCTCTCTCTCTCTCCATCTCTCTCTCTCTCTCTCTCTCTCTCTCTCTCTGTGTGTGTGTGTGTGTGTGTGTGTGTGTGTGTGTGTGTGTGTGTGTGTGTGTGTGTGTGTGTGTGTGTCAATATATCGATATATCGGCTGCCACTCTCATTTTCCAACTAACTGACGTACCATCAGTGAAAGTACTCGACGCAACAGAATTAAAGGATCACGTTCTTTGATACCCTGTAATTCCCACCCGTTGCGACGCATTAGTTTGAAATTTGACTCAAAGGTGCGTACAGCTTTCCTCTCACATGGCGTAAAAGCATGGCGTCCTGCGTCACCCCCGGGCTCCACAACGCTTCATACAGTAAGGTGGCGACACATGGGGGAAAAAATGCCGTAGCTCTCAACTTCACGTTACGTACAACATGGGATAATGATGTCACATTGACACTTAGTTTCATTTCCACTCTGCCAAACCCCACTTGTCACATCATCTGGAATTCATCTCAGTCCCTCTTACTTACCTTCTTTTGATCTTTCTGCGATGGAGGTTAGAACAGCGACATGCAGCTTTGAAATCAAACGGGTTTCTTAAGACTGGCCGAGGTAAACATTCCATATACGAAACCGCATAGAATCGGCTCGAAAAGGCCTCAGGGCTTTCGCCTGAGGTGTTGTGTCCCAAACATTTCGCGCTCGAAAACGACAGTTCATAGTTCTCAGAGCGAAGTGCAACAGGAACATATTCACGACATTTGATACCGCTAACGCCCTTCTGTAATACTTCGTGGGGATGCATCACCATTAAGTGACCTGACGCCTTTGGATCGCAGCGTGATGCTACTTTTGCTATCGCGTATAGGTTTGAAGCACTAGGGACCGTTAAAAACCGTTCGACGAAATTTAGACGTGATCCGTGGCTGGAAAGGCTACCTAAGAAATTTCATCCCTTCTATTTCGCGTCGTCCTGTGGTGAGATCACGGGAATAGATAGTGCGCGACATGGACACGCGCACCAATGGAATGGAAAGGATTACCTACCTCTTAGACCTCAAAGTTCGGCAAAACTCTCAATAGCATCTGACCACTGTCAATGCGAATTTTAAAAATGTGCGTGTACACGACAACGTGTAAATTAGTCAGAGGCCCCTGTTGGTAGGGAACTCATTAACACCTCGGAAAATCCAGTTGCCTGCCTGCAAGTGTCTCAGACCACTTTCCACTTTTTCCGTACACGTCCATTTTTCAAATCCCCATTAAACGAGGGGGTTCTGGAGGGACCCCTTTCTGTTTTATTCATACATGCGTCAATGTTGCCACCCTCCCCCCCCCTCTCTCTCTCTGTGATCATGCGCGTCAAATAGGAGGGATGAAAAAGCATAAGAGCCCTTTGCTGCTCTGGACCACCTTCACATTTCGACGAACGATTTTGAATGGCTCCTAGCGGTTCCAAAGGCCACGAGAGCAAAAACTATGGTCGCGCCGCGCTCTAAAGATATGTGGTAACGTTTCACGGGGATACAGCCACATAGTGTTCTTCCAAAAGGGTGAAAACGTCAGAAAGTTTCATCAGTGTCAAAGTTTATCAAAAACGTCTCCCCGTTACTCACTACATTACAAACTGTTGTTTTCGACCACGAAATGTTTGGATACCAACACTCAAAGGAAGGTGGTGGTTTCATTGACGCCCTTTATGCCAACCCCTGAGGCGTCTCGGTGCCAATTCCGAGCGGCGGTTTGTCGGGAGTGATCCTCGGTTGCTCATAAATTTCAGTGTTGGGAATTGCGCATCTAACATCCATCGCAGAGGCGTCAAAAGAAGGGGTGACATTGTGGTAAGAGGGGCTTGTGACTACCTTCCCAACCTGTGACAGATACTCAGTGGCACTGGGCAGAATAGTGCTGAAGTTTGGTGCCAATATGAGTTCATTAATCACCTTACACGTCACACGAACTTCCAAGCTGTAGTCATTTTCAAACGTGCCAACACCTTGCTGCTCGAAGCGGCATAGAGCTTCACAGGGCGCCACGATTTTGCACGATTAGAGACGAAGGTGTCAGCGAAATTTAAAACGTTGCAGTGGGAAACGACTATGGGTTTTCGAAATAGTTACGCTTTCATTCTGTTGTGCAGTGTAGTTTTGTGAAAACTGGGCCAGAGCCTATGGTCATGGCTGAAAATGAGCACCCTATTATCCCACGTAGGCGCATGGTATCGAACGATAAGTTACGTGCTCTTTAAAGTATAGAAAAAAATGTGTATCGACATCTTGAAGTGTCTGTGTTTATCATAGTTAAATGTTAGAATAAACCAATAAACCGCCGAATCTTTAACGACTCGCAAACTCACGTGTAAAACACTTTCAAACTTCTGATTACAAATGAGGTTTAATGCATTAAATATTTGAGTCGGAGCATGAAAGCGAGAGAAAACTTTTGAAGTTTGTTGGAAACCTGTAAGAGCCCACATTGTGGAACACTGGATCGATAATCCGGTATTTTGCGCCCCGTTTTACGAGAAAGCTAGTTTTTCACACATTTGGTGTTTACGTTGTCATATCTCTGTAACGAAGGACGTACAAAGATATAATTTTGCAAGTACATTCAGTGGTGTGTGCGAATACTTTCTCCAAAACGTGTTGCGAAAACATGCAGTAATAAACAAATAATAAATTAAAACTTGTTCGATGCTGACGTTTACTGGAATAACAGTGAAAACGTATTCAGCGATAAACTTTCATTTCATTATTTTATAAGGCAAGAATAAGTTTCTTGAATGTTTAAAATCGTCAATAAAGTTTGCTTTCCTTCTCAAATGCTGAATGAATATAGTCTTAGTAATTTCCCATAGGAACTTACCACAAATTTCAATTATTTCTAATTATTTATAATCACATCTTTAATTAGGTCCCAAACTTCGTTTGGGATTTGGATGTCGTCTGACCCCGTTCATGGGTAAAAGTCTCACAAAGATTGGGAACCCATGTTCTATCTCCTGCAATCGCTCGGTCTCTGTTTCTCAAATCTATCTATTAGAGAGAGAGAGAGAGAGAGAGAGAGAGAGAGAGAGAGAGAGAGAGAGAGAGAGAGAGAGAGAGAGCCTTTTTTCACAAGTTGAGTGTAATAACGCAAGTTTTAAATAAAGCGTTTTCATTACAGATAGATGTTTTGGAAAATTTGTAACTTAAGCTACAGATAATATCAGAAAAACGGCTGGATAGTACTCGAAAATAAAAAAAAATTACCTTCCTGTTACTGTGGCATGTTTTTTCTAACGCTTTTTCACACCTGAAGTGTTTCACTAAGATTTCAAATATTTGCACCATGTAACGTAACGTGGGGAAATCCTCGTGAGAAAACGTGTCGATATGTATGAGCAGTGTGAGAGCAGAATGACAGCGAGCTGCCACACGATGGTTTCCTCACTGACTGCGAGTGACTCGGCGCACGCTTAGTCGACGGGTACACGGTCATGCAGAACGGGTTGTACTCGTATTACGTCGCCCGCAGAAGGTGGGCTGTCATTGACTGCGGCTGGGGAAAAAAAGTTCGGCTGTTGAGAACCATCCTCCCACACGGTCTGTAAAAATGTCGTAATGGCATTTGCATTAGTCTATGACTACTTGCATTAGTCGTGATATTTCACGAAGGAATAAAGTTAATCTATAGGCAAATACGAGTACTTCAAGGTAAAGCTGAGATGGAATTACTGGTTATCAGGGCTCTTTGATACTTCCAGCCGCTGTAGAAATACAGCTAATGAAAAAACGTATTTCATTACCATACATTGAAATCAACTGTGTTAGCGAAATTGGTGTGATACTTGGCGAGATGTCAACAGATAGATACCGCAGAGGGCAGTCTATAAATATATTCACTTCAATTGTTCGTATGTTTGCCTAGCTGATGGGAGACAGTCACAAATTAAAATATTTGTTTACTTCTGAGAAGCTATATAGTTAACAATGTTAAACACGGTGCGATGGACAAGTATTGAGACGTAGCTGTTAGAATAAATGTAAACGTCTATATTTTTATGTAAATTAAGATCAGTATCAGATGACTCTAAATGAGTATTATTAAGATCTTCATTTATACGAGAACCGGAAACGTTAAGTCAGTTGTGAGTTCATAACGGGAAAGGAGAGGACTTTTCTCACAGGGCAGACACCCTACTTACTGCATCATCATGGAATTAATATGTATTTTCACTATCATAAACTAGTACGTAACACTGATGTAATCAGCACTAATTCGTAGAACATTTAAGTTAGACGTATAGTGTTTAGTACCAGTTTGTTCATAAATTAAGCATGTACCAGGGTGTTTCCGTAACAGCGTGCGAAAATTTAACAGGAGATAGAGGATGCTCCACTGAATAATTTGAAGTAGTTAACCTGGGGTCAGAGAAACCAGCTTAAGGAAATATTAGGAATAAAAATCACGTTACTTTGTACTTTTTATTTACGTTAGTTACAGTTAACTGCAGAAACCATCGTCACAATGAAAGTATCATTTGTACTGTATCTTACAAAATATGCTGAAACTGACGGTCATCAACCTCAATGCAAACATGACACCGGTGGACAAGTTCCTGACGCACCCTGACAAATATCCCTGGTGTGCTTCGAATCACATCACAGGCAGAAACATTTCTGGCAACTAATTCCTTCTCCGTATCCACTATGGTCTCACGCACACGTGACTTTAGATACCCCCATAGGAAATAATCAGGGGGATTGAGGTCAGGTGACCATGGAATACGACCTCTCTTTCCAATCCAGCGACCAGGAAATAAAACGCTGGGATGGTCGCGGACATCCACACTGAAATTAGCCGGTGTCAACATCCTCTCACGAACAGCCAAATGTACGTTCTCCAACAACTCAGAACTTTTTGCACGAACGTCAAGTACAGGTGGCCATTCAGACGGCCAGTGAGATTGCCGCCTACAATTCTGGCCCGGATATTGACAGCAAAAATTATTTCATGGTGTGACTCTCCTATAGCGTGAGGGTTTTCCTCATCCCAAACATTGCATTTCCTACTGTTCGAAATACGAGGGTCGGTCAAAAAGTAATGCCTCCCATTTTTTTTCTACTTAAAAAAAGTGAAGTGAAAAATTTGAATTTGGCGCCATTCCTCAAACCTTCTGCAATCCACTGCAGTAGTAACTTTCTGTGTCAACAGGTGGCAGCACAGCAGAAGTTTGTAAGATGGCCGACATCGATGTTCGTTTGAGACAGCGTTGTGTGATTGAATTCTTGAATGCAGAAGGTGAAACGCCCATACGCATTCATGAAAGACTGAAGAAGGTGTATGGTGTTGTGACAGTGGATGTCAGCACTGTTAGACGATGGGTTTGTCGTTGTAAGGAAGCTGAAGGGCAAACACCGTTGACTGACGAAGAGCGGAGCGGCAGGCCGGTGAGTGCAGTGACTCCACACAACATTCAGCAAGTTGATAACATCATTCGTGGTGACCGTCGGGTGACTGCAGATGAAGTGTGTCGCATTATTTCTCTTAGTAAAGGCAGTGTGATCACGATTATTAAACAATTGGGGTACTCAAAAGTTTGTGCACGGTGGGTTCCAAGAATGTTAACCGATCAGAATAAAGAGGCAAGGAAAACAATAGCCTCCCAACACTTGCAGCGCTTCCGTTTGGAGGGAGATGAGTTTCTGAAAAAAATTGTGACCGGGGACGAAACATGGGTGCATTTTTTGAACCCGAATCAAAGAGGCAGTCAATGGAGTGGCGTCACACAAGGTCGCCGAGGAAGAAAAAATTCAAAACTGTGCGATCGGCAGGGAAAGTTATGGCAACAGTTTTCTGGGATACAGAGGGTGTGATTCTGGTTGATTTTTTGGAGCAGGGATGCACAATAAATTCTGTTCAATACGTCACAACCCTCAAAAAACTTAAAGCACGTCTTCAGCGAGTTCGCCCAACAAAATCAATGGCAGATGTTCTTCTTTTGCATGACAATGCAAGACCACACACCAGTCGTCACACCTCTGACGAGATTGTCAAAATTGGATGGGAAGTTTTGCCTCATCCCCCATACAGCCCTGACCTGGCACCATCAGACTTCCATCTGTTCGGGCCACTAAAAGAAGCTCATCGTGGGATTCATTTTGAAGATGAGGAGGCCGTCAAAACATCCGTGCGTCAATGGCTTAGGAAGCAGAGCTGTGATTTTTACCGTGCTGGGATACATGCCCTTGTTCAAAGATGGACCAAAACTGTAGAGATGGGCGGAGATTACATTGAAAAATGACAAAATGATCCTCAATGTTGTGGTTTTCAACCTATGTAATTGCATTTAAATTTCCTGACAATTAAACGTAGAAAAAAAATAGGAGGCATTACTTTTTGACTGACCCTCGTACCATCACGATCAAAGAGGTCTCGTCAGTAAAGAGCACAATTTGGAGGAAACCTTGTCGATTAGTCCATTGTTGGAGCAACCACTGATGCAATGCGACCCTTGGTGCAAAACGAGGCACAAGCGTTGCATGGACTCGTGAATGATACGGGTAATATTTCCGTTCGTGGAGGACTCGCCAGACGGTAGTATGTGCAGCGCCCATTTCAAGTGTAGAGCCACGGCTACTTACAGTGGGGTCTGCTGCAACACAGAACCACCTCTTCAAATCTTCAAAATCGGGTGTGCAAGTGGTCCTCATGTTTCCAGATCCCTCGTTTCTTCTTCCCAATGAACCAGTATCCCGCTTTCGTCGATCGACAGAAATAAATACTCGTCGTGACGGATGATGCCTGTTAGGAAATTGTTACCTGTAAAGCCCTCCAGCAGCGAGAGTACTGCAACGTACTTCCCCATACATGAGGTGCATGTCAGTAAAGGTGCATGGACAAGTAAAATGAACAAAGCCAGCACTATGACCACCTAGTAACCAGGCTCGTCCTCCGTTTCCTTTCGGGAAATAAAGTAAGTACATGTCAATAAATAGCTCAGTACGTGTCAACTTGTACGCATGTTAGTTGTAAACAAGCTAGAAAACAGTAATGCTAGACCAAGCGGTAGACAAGTTTACTTATTTCCTGAAGCTGGCTTCTCCGACCCCTAAGATTTCCTACCTCAAAATGTTCAGTGGATCGTTTTCTATGTCCTGTTAAATTTTTGCTCTCTTCTATGGAAACACACTGTACATCACGGTTTAATTATAGTATACATATCAGGTGGTGGGGGAAAAATTACGAAGTTTTGGATTGTTGATGATTTGAACGAATAGGAGCGGTGGGAGGGAGGGAGGTAAAGGGTGTAAGTTCCGAGACTCGATTGTGGGAGTGGCACTACTGCGCGAGACGCGTTTTTGCGACATGACTGTGTCGTTATGGGCGACATTGTAATCGCGATAATAAAATGTCTCTTGCCTAGTGCTAAATTTCGAGACTTGAACTTTTGGAGGGACTTGCTGCTTGGTGTCTGATAAGCAACTCCCGATAGTTCAAATTTCGAAGGGACTTAGAGCTGAGAATGATTCTGTGCTCCATACGCTGAAAGCTGCTGAGGCTCAGTTTAATTAATGACTACTTAAGTGTCTTCGGCGGGACTTCTGGAAGTCAACTTAGTTGCTCAAGGCCGACTGACCCTACGGTTCACCAGGCTCAACACATGTGCCTAAAGGATACTAAACAATTAACTGAACTTCAATTATAACGTGTGTCAAGTATTATAATTTGAAATCAACTGCAGAACATAATTATATACTTAAAAATGTTCCGAATAACAATATTTGCAGGAGCAGAATGCAATGGTATACAGGACCTCTTTTGACAGAGACGAACCATAAAAATTAGCTATTTTTACTTTCCACTGTGGGGGTAAGATAGTCGACATTAATAAAAATTAACATGACTTCATTTTAAAACACCAAATAGCAGCTGAATCGTCGCAGCCTCACTTCATTCTTATCCAGTTAATCAAAACAGTGACAACTTTCGCTTTTGGTAGGCGCTGCTCTCTCTGCTGAATCATTAATTCTTGCTCCTAAACCGCTCTAAACAACTTTACAAAAGCAAACAAGTCGAATCGTGAAAACAAGGCGATTTAAAGGATACCAAATGCGAACGACACGTTGGCAGGGTTGGTGAAGCGTGGCGAGTGTTTTCGTACATTCTCTCTCCCGTCCGCGCACTTAACTGTCGTTGAATTGTTGACCTGTTAGTGCTCGCGCGTTCAGTTGTGAAACGTTTACTACCTGAGCCGTGTGGCCAATTTCATAGCAAATGGTAAAAATTTAATAGATCGTTCCTAGGATCATTCTGTACAATACATGTCATAAAGTACTCATATTAATAAAAGTACCAGTTGGAAAATGTCGACTAAATAGTAGAGGTTTCGAGATGAAAGTGTTAGATACCACGGAGTATCGCAAATATTAACTATCTGCCCTGACTCATGCCTAAAGCATCACTTTCTCTTCCTATTACAGGCTTAATTCGACTTGGCCTGACGCTTGCCTAACATCACTGTGATCCCCCCTGCGGGTCCGGGGATTAGAAAAGGCCCGAGGTATTCCTGCCTGTCGTAAGAGGCGACTAAAAGGAGTCCCCTCCCCCCCCCCCCCCCCTCAAGGGGGTTGTTAGCGCTTGCGTCCGGAGACGGACGGTTTTACGACCTATATTTGCGTTCATTTTGGTTTTTCACTTCTTCTGGTTTCTTCCTTCTTTTGGTTGGTTCCTTTCTTTGTTCTTCTCCATCTCGCTGTCTTACTTACTCTTCTCCTTGCCTTCTTCTCCTTGCCTTCTTCTCCTTGCCTTCTTCTCCTTCTCTGGTCTCCGCTTCGGCGTTTAAGACAGTATGTCCTTTATTTCCCTCTCTCCTTTCTTTTTCCTCTTCTTCCTTCCTCCCTGTGCGTGCCTGAAGGCCGACCCACGCGTTCGCACGCGTAGCCGGTGACGGGGTAACGCGTAATTCCGCGCCCTGGGTAGACAAGTAAGGCACGCACGTACCCCCTGGTAAAGGCCAGACCCAGGGAGGGGTGATTGGCTGAGCTGACACCTTCCGACTATGCCGATTGGTCCCTCCGTCCGTTTCTCGGGAGGTGTGACCTGAGGTGTGAACAATCACCTAAGGCGGGAGTGCCCTCTGAGAGGGTCCCCACAAGGAAGGAGCGCGCCATCGGAGACGCTGGCAATCATGGGGGATTCCTCCGCAATGGATTTCTCTTCTTCTCTCTCGACTTCTGCCCACAAACGGAAACTTGACCAGCCACCAGTGACAAAAGTACTACCGCCTGCCCCTCAGTTCCTCGTAGTTTCTCGATCTGAGGACGGAAAGGATTTTTCCTCTGTCAACCCTTTCGTTATCCAGAAGGGCGTAGATGCCATAGCCGGATCTGTCAGTCTTGTACCAGGTTGCGTAATGGTACCTTGTTACTAGAAACTGAGAGCGCCTTTCAGGCACAAAAACTGCTTCGGGCCACACTCCTGTACACGTTCCCTGTCCGGGTGGAGGCTCACCGCACTTTGAATTCGTCTCGTGGAGTGGTCTATACTAGATCACTCGACGGATTGACTGACTAGGAGATTCAGTCTTTCCTCGCTGAGCAGGGCGTGACGGCTGTCCATAGGGTCATGAAAAAGGTCAACAATGACCTTATACCGACCCGGACACTTTTCTTGACCTTTGACAGTGTTCAGCTGCCGTCACGCATCAAGGCGGGCTACGAGGTTATCTCTGTTCGCCCCTATGTCCCGACACCTACGCGCTGCTACCAGTGTCAGCGTTGCAATCACACTCGCCATTCTTGTTCCAATGCGGCTACATGTGTGACTTGTGGCAGGGCTGCCCATGAGGGTGACTGTCCACTTCCGTCTCCTCGTTGTGTGAACTGTCACGGTGACCATGCAGCGTCCTCCCGCAACTGTCCCATCCACAAGGAAGAACGCTGTATCCAAGAAATTCGTGTCAAAGAGAAAGTGTCCACCTCGGCTGCTCGCAAGCTATTCGCTAGCAGGAAGCCCACGTTGCTCCCAGCGGGGAAGTACAGTACTGTCCTCGCCTCTCCTCGGACTACCAGGGAGGTGGCAACGCAGACATGCGATCTGACCTTCAGCACTGCGGTCGTCCGCTCTGCCAGTGCTAAGATCGCCCGGTCGACGTCTCCTCTTCCTCCCGTCGCCCCTCCGACACAAGCACTTTTATCAGCTTCTACCAGGACGAAGACCCAGAAGTCAGAAGCACGGGCCTTCAAGAAAGAACCGTCTCGTGCAGACCTTCTACGTACCTCGAACCCTCAGCCATCGACCAATCCTTCCACAAAAGGGCCTTCCAAGAAGGCTCATAGGAAGCACAGTTCTCCTTCCCCGCCACGGCGCATTTCTCCTCCTGCGCCCCCCAGCGGTTGCCGCCCCAGGCCATCATCCGTTTCGCCTGGCCGCACCGCTGGTAGCCGAACATCTGGCCGTTCACCAGCGGAGGAAGCTCCCCCTTCTGGCCATCTTCACAAGATGGCCGATGAACCTCTAGAACAAATGGACGATGACTGTCCGCCTCCTGCTAGCGGCGGCAGTGCTCGCTCGAAGCCGGACCCTCAGCGGCCTTCTCGATGACCCCTTCTTGCATCTTCTTCCTCTCACGATGGCAATTATTCACTGGAATATTCGCAGCATTCGTTCCAACCGAGAGGACTTGAAATTGCTGCTCCGCTCGCACCATCCTCTCGTCGTAGCCCTCCAGGAAACGAAGCTACGCCCATGCGATCAAATTGCCTTGGCACGCTACACCTCTGAGCGTTTTGACTTACCCCCTGTGGCAGGTATTCCGGCTCATGGAGGGGTTATGTTGCTGGTACGGGATGATATCTACTATGATCCCATCATATTGCACACCGGCCTGCAGGCAGTTGCCGTCTGCATTACTCTCCCCAGTTTTACATTTTCCATCTGTACCGTTTACACTCCATCGTCGTCTGCCGTTACCAGGGCAGACATGCTGCAAATTATTACTCAGCTCCCTACACCATTTTTGTTAACTGGAGACTTCAATGCTCACCATCCTCGTTGGGGCTCTCCAGCATCCTGTCCGAGGGGCTCCCTGTTAGCAGACGTTTTCAACCATCTCAATCTAGTCTGCCTTAATATTGGCGCCCCTACTTTCCTTTCAGACACCTCTCACACCTCTTCCCATTTTGACCTCTCTCTCTGTACTACCCAACTTGCACGCCGGTTTGAGTAGTATGCGCTTTCTGATACATATTCGAGCGACCACTTCCCGTGTTATCTATCTCCTGCCCCATACCCCCTCGCCGTGCTCAACTAGTTGGAACATCTCCAAAGCAGACTGGGGGCTCTTCACTTCCAGGGCGACCTTTCAGGATCAAACCTTCACAAGCTGCGATAGTCAGGCCGCACACCTCACTGAAGTCATTCTCACTGCTGCTGAATATTCCATTCCTCACACTACTTCTTCTCCACGCTGCGTACCGGTCCCCTGGTGGACCGCAGCATGTAGAGACGCCTTACGTGCTCGTCGACGTGCTTTACGCACCTTTAAACGCCACCCTACAGTGGCGAATTGTATCATTTACAAACGATTACGTGCGCATTGTCGTCGTATTTTTAAAGAAAGCAAGAAAGCCAGCTGAGCTGCTTTCACAAGCACCTTCAACAGTTTTACTCCTTCTGTTGTCTGGGGTAGCCTGCGCCGGCTATTGGCACTAAGGTCCACTCACCTGTTTCTGGCTTGACGGTCGCGAATGACGCCCTTGTGGCCCCTGAGGATGTCTCCAATGCCTTCGGCCGCTTTTTTGCAGGGGTTTCGAGCTCCACTCATTACCCCCCTGCCTTCCTCCCCCGAAAGCAGGCAGAGGAGGCTCGGCCACCTGGTTTCCATTCCTCGAATTGTGAAAACTACAATGCCCCATTCACCATGCGGGAACTCGAAAAAGGACTTGCCCGGTCACGGTCCTCCGCTCCGGGACCTGACTCTATTCAGATTCAGATGCTGAAGAACCTTTCTCCTGCGGGTAAAAGTTTCCTTCTTCGTACTTACAATCGCATCTGGATTGAGGGACATGTTCCCGCATGCTGGCGCGAGTCTATTGTTTTACCGATTCCTAAGCCGGGGAAGGACAAGCACTTGCTTTCCAGTTATCGACCCATCTCGCTTACCAGCTGTGTCTGTAAGATGATGGAGCGAATGGTTAACTCTCGGTTGGTTTGGCTGCTCGAATCTCGACGCCTACTTACCAATGTACAATGTGGATTTCGTAGGCGCCGCTCTGCTGTTGACCATCTGGTTACCCTGTCGACCTTCATTATGAATAACTTCTTGCGGAAGCGCCCGACCGCGGCTGTGTTCTTTGATTTGGAGAAGGCTTACGACACCTGTTGGAGAGCGGGCATTCTCCGCACCATGCATACATGGGGCTTTCGCCTCCCTCTTTTTATTCGTTCCTTTTTAATGGATCGACAGTTCAGGGTACGTGTGGGTTCTGTCCTGTCAGACACATTTCGCCAGGAAAATGGGGTGCCACAGGGCTCCGTTTTGAGCGTCGCTCTCTTCGCCATAGCGATCAATCCAATAATGGATTGCCTCCCAGATGATGTATCAGGCTCCCTTTTCATGGACGATTTTACCATCTATTGCAGCGCGCAGCGTACATGTTTCCAGGAGCGCTGTCTTCAGCGTTCTCTTGACCGTCTTTACTCCTGGAGTGTCGCCAATGGCTTCCGTTTTTTCTGCCGAGAAAACGGTCTGTATTAACTTCTGGCGCTACAAAGAGTTTACCCCACCGTCCTTACGACTCGGTCTTCCATTCGTGGAGACAACAAAATTTTTAGGTCTTACATTTGACAGGAAACTTAGGTCTCCACATGTCATATTTGGCTGCCCGCTGTACCCGTTCTCTAAATGTCCTCCGTGTTCTCAGTGGCACGTCGTGGGGAGCGGATCGAACCGTCCTACTTCGCCTATATCGGTCGATCGTCCGCTCCAAGCTGGATTATGGGTGCTTTGTATACTCCTCTGCACGGCCGTCCATCTTACGCCGCCTCAGCTCCATACAACATCGGGGTTTACGGCTTGCGATCGGAGCGTTTTATACTAGTCCCGTCGAGAGTGTTCATGCTGAAGCCGGTGAATTGCCACTAACCTACCGGCGCGATATGCTGCTTTGTCGTTACGCCTGTCAGCTTCTGTCAATGCCCGACCACCCATCGTATCGTTCCTTTTTTGACGACTCTCTTGACCGTCAATATGGGTTGTATGTCTCTGCCCTGCTACCCCCTAGAGTTCGCTTTCGTCGTCTCCTTGAACACCTTGATTTTTCGCTCCCTGCAACCTTTAGAGTGGGCGAGAGGCACACGCCACCTTGGCTCCAGGCTCAGGTTTGCGTTCACCCTGACCTCCGCTCGCTCCCAAAAGAGGTTACCCCCGGTTCAGTATACCACTCCCGTTTTGTCGAACTTCGTTCGAAGTTCATTAATATGACCTTCATTTATACGGATGGCTCTCAGACCAATGACGGGGTCGGGTGTTCTTTTAGTGTCGGTGCACAAAGTTTCAGATACCGGCTACATGGCCATTGTTCGGTCTTCACAGCTGAGCTCTTTGCCCTCTATCAGGCTGTTCTATAAGTCTGCCGCCACCGACATTCTGCTTATGTCATCTGCTCCGATTCTCTGAGCGCCATCCAGAGCCTCAGTGATCCGTATCCGGTTCACCCTTTCGTGCACCGGATCCTACGCTCTCTTCAGCAGCTGGTGGACGACGGGTCTCCAGTTAGCTTTATGTGGGTTCCTGGCCATGTCGGTATCCCTGGGAACGAAGCTGCAGATGCCGCGGCCAAGGCTGCGGTCCTCCAGCCTCCGACGGCTTCTTGTTGTGTCACTTCATCAGATTGTAGCACGATCATTTGTCGGCGCATTTTATCGCTGTGGCATGCCGATTGGGCTGCACTTACGGACAACAAGCTTCGGGCCTTGAAACCTCTTCCCGTAGCTTGGACGTCCTCCTCACGTCCTTCTCGGTGGGAGGAGGTCGTTTTGGCCCGGCTACGAATTGGACACTGCCACTTCAGCCATCGCCATCTGCTGACTGCAGCGCCGGCGCCGTTCTGTCCATGTGGGCAATTCCTGACGGTCCGCCACATTTTAACGTCCTGTCCGGATTTTACTACGCTGCGTCTTGATCTAGGCCTGCCATGTACTCTGGATGCCATTTTAGCGGATGACCCAGGAGCTGCTGCTCGCGTTCTTCGTTTTATCAACTTGACACACCTGTCTAAGGACGTTTGATTATGCTGTAGTTTTTTAATCCTATGGCTGTTAATACGTCTTTTATAGTGTTGTCCCTTTTAGTTGCTGTTTTAACCTTGTGCCTCGCGGTACATTCCTAAATTAGTCAGGGCGCTAATGACCATTGTAGTTGTGCGCCCTAAAACAACAACAAAAATCACTGCGATTAAGCTTAAGGCCATGGCGACATAAGCCGCAGTAGGAAGAGAATGTGATGTTACATGCAGTGAAGAAGGCAGCGAGCAGGCATGTATGGGTGCTAGTCATAAGCCTCGTCAATAGGCCTCTTTTCCACACATTCCTCGATATAATCAGGATTTATGGCAGTATCTGCACACCGCTGATTAATTAATACGCTCTCGGTGACTCAAAATTTAAAAGTGCTAAGTAGGCTTTCAGCAGTCCTTATGATAACAAATGGAATGTAGTGGGTGGTTGTAGCGTGTTTTATTCATTGGCTTTCGCACTTAAGTTTGAGTGCTTTTGCGGTCTTGCACCATTAGACGAAATATTAGTCATGATTTTAAGAGCGCAGAGATCGCTTTGGAGCGCTGTGGATAACGTAAAACTGTCATCACGGCTAAGTCGTGGCAGCAAGGCGATGTGTACGTGCCAGTGGATTGTATGGCATTAATACAGTACCAAAGTTCGACATGAGACGTGATTGGATAGCAGAAAACAGCTGTCCTGTTTGGACGTGCTCATCATCATTTTGTTCATACAGTTTCCCGATTTAGTTGTGTATCACCGCAGACGTTCAGTGTGTCTACAAGGGACGGTGTACCACTAGCTGCCATGTAACATGGCTGAAGGTAGGCCGTGTAAACATACTAAACAACGGACCAGAGACAAATGTCACTGCTTGTCAGTTACAATCTATCTCAAATCAGACAGGTATTACTGCTGTCAGTGAACGCAGATTCGTCTCAACAATTTCAAAGCGAACATTGCGAAGGGAACTACATGAAATAGACGTTTCAGTCCGGTACCATCCGAAAGTTCATTATAGCGGCACATGAAGCTGTATGTGTTCAGTGGACCAAACAGACAAACTATAGAGTAGCTGGCTTTAAGACGGCAGTGTGATCAGATGAGTCGCGATTTGGCTTCCTTCCAAAAGATAAGTCTTAAAGAGTGCACCATTGGCACAACGAGGCGTTTAATCCGCAGTCTGTGGAGGGTGTAACCCTGGTCACGTAGGTGGTTGGTTCTGTGTGATCTGGGGAAGTTTTTCACATTATTACTTGGATTTTAGAATTCAGGTTGCATGTCATTTTAGTTTCGAAAGGTGTGAATATGATGTATATGCTGAAAGACGAAAAGAGTACAAATTGTTCATTTTTTATTTTTTATAGAAGTAATTTCAGCTAAGATGGCAGCACTGCGCAGCTACTTCGTTGGGATGATTGTCAGCTGGTGAACTTTACTTACTTCCTCAGCGCTGAGAAAAATACCACCCCACTTCCCTGAATCAACCATTAACATATGAACTGATTAAGAAGTTCGGTTTTTATAGAAATTATCTGTTAAGATTGTAAACGTTTTAAATTGTTGTTCGCTTTGTTAAGCATAGTGTTGTTCTGACCAGTGTTAAGCGAGGACATCACTTGAAGTCTTACTCTGTCTTCTTGAATACGTACTTCATACTATAATCGTTGTCTTGGAATATCGTTCTGTGGGAATAGTTACCCTCCCCATCCCACAGTTTATGGAGGTATAGCATTACGCATTACCTCATTTCACCATGCGGTATGCAACAGTATCAATTCTGTTGGGAAATTTTATTTAAAAATAGTCTAGCTTAGCCTCTGCCTACTCGATGTTTGCTGTTGTGCTTTCGAGAAACCTGCAACATTGTTGTCAAGACGCGAGATAAGTGGAAATTTTGATTTGGGCCAGATAATTTTCACTTACACATTTAATGTAAAGGCAAGTTGTATTCAGACAAGTCACAGTTCTAAATGAAAATTAGGTTATGTTGAGTCAAAGGTTAGCATACGAGTTTAAGTTGGATAACAGTTTGTGGGTACATAGTTTTAGTAAAACGTGAACTCTCTATTATTTGGGAGGCCATAGCTGGGCTAAATTTCATACAGAAACACACCGTACGGAGCTTACAAGGTTACCTTTAACATGAACCAGCATGTTTGTTTCAGCATTGTCGGTGATCTTTCGTTGTTCATTCTTCTACATATTCATGATGGGTATGCGGTCAACATGTTCGTCTTTCAGAATGATAACATCAGTTTCACTGGGCTGCACGCGAACTTTCCTGGGTTGACAAATACTCGGGCACCTCATTGCACTCTGACTGACGTGCTAAATCTCCCGACGTTAATCCCTTACGAAACGTCTGGCCCCCTCAGGCACAGCGTGTGAAACGTACTAATAAATATCGTAGCTATAAGGTAGCTCTTAGGGAAGTAATCACCAGTGTCTCCTGCTGGATGCGGGATACCTAAGAATCCTGTGGACTATCTTTGTCGCCGAAGTGAGGCCATTAACAAGGCTGTAGGTGGTTTTACATTGTATTAACTTGGTGTTATTAACTTGATGTCTCCTGCATGAGACAAATTTTATTATTTTTTTTAACTACCGAAGAAGGTGGCGGCAGCGATGTGCGGTATTCGTATATCGCAATACAGGGAAGTGTTGTTCACCACAACGGAAAAATGAACTCTCTTTCTCCCGTCCCGCTGCCCGACCCCGTGAAAGTTTACTATCGTGACGCCGAGTGTGGAAGGTGTGTATCGAATACAGCTCTCTCGGCTCAGGATTTCGCGTTCCGTATACCTCAGGGTGGAGTGAGCTCTTGCAATCATCCATTGTTTCTCCATTACATTAAGACCTTCAAATTATTAACGACGGCCGTAAAGCAATTACATTATCGCCATTCTAGCAACATGTTTCTTCCTAAGATTCTGCACCCTCAAAACTTCAATAATGGCAGGAGGTGCTGAGAGACTACCACCTTAAAAAATATAGCTACCGCCATAGCTGTAGAACACAGTAGTGTAAATCCGATATTCATCTCTGCTTGTCTAGTTCTAATGCTTTCTCTCTGCCACAAACTATACTACAAATACAGTTCTCTATACACACAAATTTTCGTTCCGACCCCGCCCCCTAGAGATCAACATGAATACAGACATGACTTAAAACTCGGCAGAGGAGACTTTTGCAGATCAGTGATCATAATAATCAAAGTGATCATAATTTAGAGATGATTTAGCTTGTCAGTGCAGCCCCTGTAAGTGTGCTCCCTTCCTTCTTTTGTGTCTTCCCAGGCACTTGATTTTGTCATTTCTCTCGTTGGTCAGAGAAGATACGTAATTCCGCGAATGTCGCCTGGTGTCTTGGTTTCTGCTGCCATTAAAACCAGTGTGAGAATGACAGAGTGTGACAAATTGTCCGTAGCTCCAGAAAGTCATGAGAATGGTGCGGTATCTAGGAAAGGAATGTTAGTGAATTATTTTGTGACAACGTTGTCAAAGGATTTATGGGGAGCCTTACTGGAAGCAGGTCACACGCAGAGAGGACAGGCATTCACATCTTACAGTATTAACTGAAGCTTTCGTCGGTTCTTGGTAGAACAACATTATAATAATAAAAACCACTAGTTTGCTATTATTCTACAGTATTACTTTCTTGTGTTAAGCGATTTTCGGCTTACAAGGTAATTTTTAGACATTTAATGAGAGTAAATGTCTGAAGATAGCCTTGTTAACACAATAAAGGTAACACCGGTGAACAAAAGCAAACATGCGCTTTTCATTTGTCATCTCCTAGTGGGCTGCCCTTCCGTTATAAATCTCTTCGAAACTAAGTAAGATAGTTCTTGGTGTATACGCTACGAAAACATCTCTTACTAAAACAAAAACAAGTAATATACGATATACAGCTCCGATGTACACATGGGAGAAAGTAATAATGATAAAACAGACAGGAAATGGCAGCAACGATGTTACGTGTAAGTGCACCTGACGATGGCAGTTTGCCGAAATGGGCTCATTGTAAATGAGATGAAACTTAAGTAACTTTTATAGCAGTATAGCTGGCTATTATTCATCATCAACTGGTAGTTAGTTGTCCATCGTTAAACAGATAATCTGGTAGGCACAATTCGAAAAAAATGATGGCTGCCAGTAATACGTTGCATGGTCAAAATATGAATGTTTATTCAAATGTATTATTGAGTACCAGTAAAAGATCACATAAATGTCCACTGCACCATTACACGATAGTCGTTTGACGTGCCTTGGGCACCTCCTGTCTGAAATAACTTAGATTATTATTGCAGAAAATTTCGAATATTGACAAAAATCGTCTACCTCCATGATCATTTATGTGAAACCAAATAAGATTACTGGAATTTTTTACCATTACTGATTTTTAATTTTTTACTGTTACTTTTGGTTGCCACGACATGTTAGCAGAGTGTGGATCTAAGCTTATACGAATGAAGCAAATGGGCCGGAAAAGAATCGAAAGTCGCCACGTAAAGAAGTAAGACTTCTGTAAGCCATCGATGTGCCAGTAATACGTAAGACGAGCCAGCCTTACACGGACATTGTGGTTGTCCCAGTTTCGTTCATAATTCTTCTGTTTACAATGGCGCGAAATTTATTTTGTAACAAATCAAATATTAAATAAGAGATCATCGAAAGAATGAAATATTTACGTTCATACTAAAAGTTGTGAAAACGGAAAGCTATGGTATTTTAAATTTATTTCGAGGACTAATTGGCTCTGAGCACTATCGGACTTAACTTCTGAGGTCATCAGTACCCTAGAACTTAGAACTAATTAAACTTGACTAACCTAAGGACGTCACACACATCCATGCCCAAGGCAGGATTCGAACCTGCGACCGTAGCGGTCGTTCGGTTCCGAACTGTAACGCCACTCAGGCCGGCTTCGAGGACTAATTCAGCTACATCAAAGCTGTCCGTTATTTCTGGTCGCCTTAACGTACGAATATGAGCGTAAGTGTACGTATATCCAGGACTTCACGAAACCATTCAAATAACTTCCCATCTCCATCAAAGATTGTGCGGAATCTTTTGATCGCACCACCTCTCCCTTTTGTTTAGGGGTAGCCAAGATTTCAGTTCGCAGGCCATGCCCCAGCCCTTGTGCCAAAGCGTTCAACCTCGCTTGACATTTCCCCCAACGCCACGCCCTGATGTCGAAGCGCTAGTAGTGGAAAAAGAGCAAAACAGGGAACGCGCCGTATTTAAATGGCAGTACAGTCGTACTGCATATGGCTTGGTTTTACATTTCACACTTCTCAACAACATAGATCACAGCCACAACAAGTTTTTAGTCTTAATTTATTTATGGCATGCTAAAGACATAGAATAATTTTTTCGCACTCCAGTTGCCACCTGATCGTGATTTACTTAGTTTCATGAAGGCCATTTACACAAATATGTCGGTCGAAATATTGTAGTACTTTTGCAATCTCTTAACGGAGACTTGGAAAATTAACCTGAGAACAGCAACACAGTCGTCGTGAACACTTTTAAGGTAAGAACATTTGTAATTGAAACTGGAATTACGATGCAGGCTGATCAGTTACACTATGTGATCAAACGTATCCGGACCCTAGCTGAAAATGACTTTAAAGTTCGTGGCGCTCTCCATCGGTAATGCTGGAATTCAACATCGTGTTGGCCCACTCTAAGCCTTGATGAGAACTTCCACTCTCTTAGGCATACGTTGTCAGGTGCTGGAAGGTTTCTTTGAGAATGGCAGCCCAGTCTTCACGGGGTGCTGCACTGAGGGGAGGTATCGGTATCGGTCGGTGAGGCCTGGCACTAAGTCAGCTTTCCAAAACATCCCAGTGGTATTCTATAGGATTCAAGCCAAGACTCTGTGCAAGCCTTCGATTACAGGGATGTTCTTGTCGCGTAACCACACTGCCACAGGCCATGCAGTATGTACAGATGATCGATCGCGTTGAAAGGGCCATCCCCGAATCGCCGTACCCACATCCTGCCATTGGATCGCCACATTGTGCACCGTGATTCGTCACTCCACACAACGTTTTTCCACTGTTCAACCGTATAATTTGCCGGCCGGAGTGGCCGAGCGGTCCTAGGCGCTAGTCTGGAACCGCGCGACTGCTCCGGTCGCAGGTTAGAATCCTGCCTCGGGTATGGATGTTCGTGATGTCCTTAGGTTAGTTAGGTTTAAGTAGCTCTAAGTTCTAGGGGGTTTGACTACGAAGGCTTTCCCGGCGTAATAATTGATAATATTCTTCTCGGGTATGCAGCCGGATCATAACGTCTTCATGACACAATATTTCCGCGGTCCAACTGGCCGCCATCCTCAGGTGAAAGTGCTGGTGCACGATATTTTGAACAAATTGACGGAGTGGCTATGGGGAGCCCTTTGTCCCCAATAGTCGCCAATCTTTTTATGGAAGATTTTGAGGACATGGCGCTGAAGACGGCGTCCTTAAAACCAAAACCTGTTTTTGGAGGTACGTTGACGATACGTTTATGGTGTGGCCTCATGGGAGAGAAGCTCTGGACCGCCTCCTAGATCATTTCAATTCCCTGCATCCTAGCATCAAATTTACCATGGAGGTGGAAAGTGATGGAAAGCTTCCGTTTCTGGATGTTTTGGTGTACAGAAAGGATGATGGGACACTGGGACACAGTGTTTATCGAAAGCCTACGCACACGGACCGTTACTTACATGCTTCCAGCTGTCATCCATCGTTCCAGCGTACGGGGGTCCTGCGGACGTTGGCAAGAAGAGCTTATGCCATTTCAGATGGAGAAAGCTTGACACAAGAATTGGGCCATTCTTAAGATTGTGTTCAAACAAAATGGCTATACAGATAAACAGATCCGTCGTGCTTTCCAGTTTGGACCTTCGCCTGAACCACCAGAAGATACCTGCAAATCGGTAGCTTTTCTGCCTTTTACTGGCAGCATTTCTTCGAAGATAGGAAGGGTTCTGAAAAGATATCACATCAAAAGTATTTTTCGTCCGCCAGCCAAGATTAGAGCGCTCCTTGGCTCTGTTAAAGATGACTTGGGTTTGAGGAAGCCCGGTGTGTACAAGATCCCTTGCCACTGTGGAAAGGCTTATATTGGTCAGACAATCCGGACCATTCAGGACCGATGTGTTGAGCATCAGCGGCACACACGGCTGCTTCAACCTGAGAAATCTGCAGTGGCGGAACACTGTCTCACCGAGGGACACAGAATACTATATGACGAGACACAAATGGTTGCCCCCTGCATCTCGCTATTGGGACTGTGTTTTAAAAGAATCCATAGAGATTGATTTATCTGACATTCTTACTAATAGAGACAAGGGTTATCTTTTAAGAAAGACTTGGGACCCGGTGTTATCTGACATTAAAAAACAACGGTCTGTGGTTCGATCGTCGGAATAATTTTTTTGACAGCGATATCTCGGTTTCGCCTGTTTCCATCAGTGGAGGCGGGGTATGTCTACTGCGCTTGAGGGCAGTTACGGCACCTTCTCGCGCACGCATTGTGGGTCTTCTGCGGCCTATATAGGGGCCGCCGCTTGCGCTGGGAAGTCAGTTCCGGCGAGATCGTGCACCAGCACTCTCACCTGAAGATAGCGGCCAGTTGGACCGCGGAAATATTGTCATGAAGACGTTATGATCCGGCTGCATACCCGAGAAGAATATTATTTCTAGGGGATTGATAACCTCACAAGTTAAGTCCCATAGTGCTCAGAGCCATTTGAACCAATCGTACAGTGTTTACGCTGCTGACACCAAGCGAGGCGTCGTTTGCCATTTAGCGGCGATATATGATGCTTTAGAGTAGCCGCTTGACCATGAAATTCAAGTCTTCTCACCTCCCGCCTAACAGTCACAGTATTTGTAGTGGATCCTGATGTAGCTTGGAATTCCTGTGTGATGGTCTGGATAGATGCCTGCCTGTTACACATTACGGCCCTCTTCAACTGTCGGCGGTCTCTTGTCAGTCAACAGACGCGGTCAATCTGTACGCTTTTGTGCTGTACGTGTCCCTTCAGGTTTCCACTTGACTATCACATCGTGAACACTGGAACTAGGGAGTTTAAGTGTGTGGAAGTCTCGCGTACAGACATATGACACAGGTGACCACCAATCACCTGACCACGTTCGAAGTCCGTGAGTTCCGCGGAGCGCCCCATTCCGCTCTCCCTCGATGTCCAAAGACTACTGAGGTCACTGATATGTCGTACCTGGGAGTATATGGCAGGATAATGCACCTAATATGAAAAAACTATGTTTTTGGGGGTGTCCGGATACTTCTGATCACATAGTGTATATCTGCACATGCGCAGGAGCGGTTTCAGCTGAAACAGCAAACGGTCTCGAAAACAGATGTAAGATTGTCAGTGTCTTCAAAACCTTTATAAAAGTATCGTTGTAATTCTTGCAAGGTCACAATAAATTCTTGAAACTTTGCACTGTCTTTAACGCCAGGGAGCTTAGAGAACTAGATTGTTTTTGCAGAATCTCCTGGAAATGGAAAAAGAACACATTGACACCGGTGTGTCAGACCCACCATACTTGCTCCGGACACTGCGAGAGGGCTGTACAAGCAATGATCACACGCACGGCACAGCGGACACACCAGGAACCGCGGTGTTGGCCGTCGAATGGCGCTAGCTGCGCAGCATTTGTGCACCGCCGCCGTCAGTGTCAGCCAGTTTGCCGTGGCATACGGAGCTCCATCGCAGTCTTTAACACTGGTAGCATGCCGCGACAGCGTGGACGTGAACCGTATGTGCAGTTGACGGACTTTGAGCGAGGGCGTATAGTGGGCATGCGGGAGGCCGGGTGGACGTACCGCCGAATTGCTCAACACGTGGGGCGTGAGGTCTCCACATCACATCGATGTTGTCGCCAGTAGTCGGCGGAAGATGCACGTGCCCGTCGACCTGGGACCGGACCGCAGCGACGCACGGATGCACGCCAAGACCGTAGGATCCTACGCAGTGCCGTAGGGGACCGCACCGCCACTTCCCAGCAAATTAGGGACGCTGTTGCTCCTGGGGTATCGGCGAGGACCATTCGCAACCGTCTCCATGAAGCTGGGCTACGGTCCCGCACACCGTTAGGCCGTCTTCCGCTCACGCCCCAACATCGTGCAGCCCGCCTCCAGTAGTGTCGCGACAGGCGTGAATGGAGAGACGAATGGAGACGTGTCGTCTTCAGCGATGAGAGTCGCTTCTGCCTTGGTGCCAGTGATGGTCGTATGCGTGTTTGGCGCCGTGCAGGTGAGCGCCACAATCAGGACTGCATACGACCGAGGCACACAGGGCCAACACCCGGCATCATGGTGTGGGGAGCGATCTGCTACACTGGCTGTACACCTCTGGTGATCGTCGAGGGGACACTGAATAGTGCACGGTACATCCAAACTATCATCGAACCCATCGTTCTACCGTTCCTAGACCGGCAAGGGAACTTGCTGTTCCAACAGGACAATGCACGTCCGCATGTATCCCATGCCACCCAGCGTGCTCTAGAAGGTGTAGGTCAACTACCCTGGCCAGCAAGATCTCCGGATCTGTCCCCCATTGAGCATGTTTGGGACTGGATGAAGCGTCGTCTCACGCGGTCTGCACGTCCAGCACGAACGCTGGTCCAACTGAGGCGCCAGGTGGAAATGGCATGGCAAGCCGTTCCACAGGACTACATCCAGCATCTCTACGATCGTCTCCATGGGAGAATAGCAGCCTGCATTGCTGCGAAAGGTGGATATACACTGTACTAATGCCGACATTGTGCATGCTCTGTTGACTGTGTCTATGTGCCTGTGGTTCTGTCAGTGTGATCATGTGATGTATCTGACCCCAGGAATGTGTCAATAAAGTTTCCCCTTCCTGGGACAATGAATTCCCGGTGTTCTTATTTCAATTTCCAGGAGTGTATATCGGATGTTCCAATTTCCGTCCCTGCACTTCTCTTTCGTCCCTGAATTCAACAGCAGCGAGTTTTAAATCGAAAACCCGTTCCGGGCATTCCACGCCTGACTGGACTAACGTACTTCACAGTAACATAAGAAGTCTCCATAGTCTGCTTTCATTTCCATTGAAAACTGTTCCAACTGGAATTAGTGCGAGCTCATAAATTTTACTTTTTTTTTACAACCAATATCTTAAAGTGCTGCATGCTTGCAAATTTAGCACAAAGTGCTTCTGAATGTAGGGAGTAAATATCCCGTCTATCGATCGTAGTAATTTTTTTGCTATTTCCTTGTCATCTATTGGTTCAAATTCTTTCTGCATGGTACACGTCGCTTATGCGAATTGAGAATTCTCAACCCTCTTACATTATTCCCATTCATTTGAAAGGACGATATATCGCTAGACTGCCTCTATTCGTGCAAACAGCCACTAGAACTGTGAACGTTCTTCGTACAACGACAAATAGCGAAGGGTAACCAGGGCTGACACTACGACCCTGCCGATCTCAGAGTTGTGCCGACCGCAAAATGCCGCATCGCAGTCCTAAATGAAATGTGGCGCTGTTTCGAGTATTTCCGAGGACCGAGCAAAGCCGCACGCATCCCGCACACGCTGCACGTGTGAAGTTCGATACGCCGTGGCCGGCCCTCATTTTGTTGCATTAAAGATAAACGCTCCATCTTCAACGATATCTCTTAGACGAAAAGAATCCAGTAAAGGAGAGTCAATGGCCTTGGTGTAGTTCACATCTAATAGGTAGCACCCATTGATCGGGTAAAATCAAGGTAAATTGATTACGCTACCTGTTGTTGGTGGTTCATTACCGTGGTTGGTTACTGCTTGTTAATCCTTGGAAAACCTACCAGGGCGAAGTTCCCACAGGTTTCGGAGCCAGTCAGGCATCAAAGTTTGTTATGCATCCGTTCTCTTGATTCCGAAAAATGACGTCATCAGGAAATAGCTTTTCATTTTTTGAGTCTTGAGGCTTGTTTTTAGCTTGAAGATTAAAAAAAGGGGAAGTTAGTGTCCATCTGATGTGATGGCCAACATTACTGTTACGCGATGATTTTCTCACCCAGGTGTTTTGAAAGTAACTTCTTTTGTACCCTTCTCGTCAATCTTGTAATTACATGGTATATCAAAGTAAGTTGCAGTCTCATCAGCTTTGTCTATTTGGCCCATCGAAAAATTCTTCTGTTTACGAAGTGTGATAACATACCGATGAAATTCTTTTAGTTTCTTCTCAAAATCTTGTGGAAGCTTTTGGCATATTGTTGTACGGCGTCGCTGAGATAAGCCCGCCAGTTTCATGAAGTGACCAACCCATCCCTGGCTAGAACTAACTTTTGGTTTGGTGTATTAAGAGCAACAGCCACCTAATTTGCTTTTATTTATTTATATTAGTGTCACTGGTCACAAGTAGCCTATTCTTCGTCCCTTCTCCGACGAATTCAAGAAATCATTTACTTTAGCGTCAGGATGGCTTCCTTTGCGAGGTCCAATGAATTTCGTTGTAGTAGCGGTAGTTCCAAATGACCCCAATTTCTTTTCCTTCCACAAGCGAACGTTACTCTGCTACACTGAACTCTCTTTCTGGACCTCTGTTACCATGTTTTTCACTATAAAGAATTACTTTACGCTTAAAAGTAGCTTCACACGATATTCTTCTATGCTCGCTTTCCATTTCATGACTGCCTAACGCAAACACAATGCGAAGTACTGTAGGAACTCAACAATAATGAAAGGAGGTTGAGAAGTACAACGATGCGTTGCATTGTACGGGACAGTGCCTAAATTTCATCGAGCAAATAGAAACAAAAAAAGGAAGACATGTTCTATTTAAACCGACGACTAAAGAAAATTTCCTCTCGTGGCAGTAACGGATTTTATGGTGCCTGCGAACAGAATTCGAACCGTGCGACCGCTACGGTCGCAGGTTCGAATCCTGCCTCGGGCATGGGTGTGTGTGATATCTTTAGGTTAGTTAGGTTTATGTAGTTCTAAGTTCTAGGGGACTGATGTCAGAAGTTAAGTCCCATAGTGCGCAGAGCCATTTGAACAGAATTCAGAACTGGGAATCTCAGCTCTTTTAACTCGATAACCTCTTACACGATTTACGTCTTTTCTTTAATTCACAGATCCCGTAGCTATATTCTCTTGCTAGTGTTTCATAGATGTTCTGCTACTGCAGATCACATAGGGTAAGAAATACCGGTGAACGACTCATGTTTGTATTCGAATCTAACGCGCCACCGAATCCCATGCGCACACCAGTTCTGAGTATTTCGTATGGTAAAAAAAAGTGCGCACTAGATTCGCATAAATACAGCATTTCTTCTTCTGTTGTGATATCGATCTCCAAGTGCGATTTACTATTTTATCATCCCATACTAAACGCTTGTACCTATGGTCGCCACTTAGGACGCTGTAAGATACCCTGGTTAAGATCAGTCTCCGACTTTAAGTGGGCTGTGCTTGTACTGCCAGATACATAATCGAGCGAAAAACTTTTACGTGAATCTGCGCGTGCGAAGCGTGCATAATACACACAACACGAGTTGGCGTGGAGCAGCAATTAACCTTTTTTACTGTTCCTGCAGAGGATGGGTAGTGGAGAAATACTTGCAATGGTGGCTACTTTATTGTTGTGGATAATGTGAAAAGAAGTCAGAAAGTCGGGAAGCTCTTTTACATCATTAAAACTTAGGGTTTTCTTTCACTCACTCACAAAACTCGCTGACCCTAAACAATTTGCATGCTCCTGCGCTCGTCTCTGTAATGAGTTCGAAGTTCCTTCAGACACCTACAAATAATATTGTGCAGTCATTTTATTCGTCTTCCGTCGTTCCTTAGTTGCTTCAAAATTCATGAAGATATATTCCCTCTTTGCAGCTAAATGAAAGGCAGTTTGGTTTTTGCCATACGCGTTTCACGTATTTTATTTCTGAAGCATCCTCACTGGCCTATAATACTTAAGTGTTTCATGTTCGTAATAAATGCTGTATATGTTAGTTACAAATATGTTCCTGTATTACGTTTTCTCTAGTTACTGTTTTGTTTGTCAGGCTAGAAATAACCTGTGCAACACAAGGTTCGTGAGGATCAGTTATCATGTTAAGTACAGGTTGTATAATAAAGAATCATCCGATTAAAAAAAACATAACTATTACATTATTTGAGATTTGTGAGTGGACAACTTACTTTTTTACATGGTTCCTACTAGGTGACAGCAGTGTGCTCCCACTTCAATTCTAGTACAAATGGTGTCCGGACAACAGAAAGCGTCTTGTGTTCCATGTTTTGCGCAGCGCGATTTGCATATTAGGCATCGTGTGGATCCTGCTACAGAACATAGCATTATGTGATGGCATGGACAATTCCGAGATACAGGCTGTTTGTGTAAAGGCAAATCGCGGGGAGGTCCCCGAGTCTCTCATAGGCGTCGAACGCCTCCGCCATAGATCTACAAGGAGTCCGCAGAAATTCGTTCACTATGCAGCTCGACATGCACCCGATGTTCGTCGGGCGTGTGTTGCGTCGACGTTTACACATGAAACTGTACAAAATTCAGCTACTGCAAGCTCTTCGTGAAGGTGACAAACAATAACGTGTGGCGTTCTGTAATTTTTTTTCTTGGCAAGATAGATGGCAATTTCCTCCTACGCCTAGTGTTTAGTGACAGGGCTACATTCCATTTAAATGTAATGGTAAACCGTCATAATGTGAGAGTATGTGGTACGGAACAATCACCTGAAGTTGTACAACATGAGAGGACTCTCCAAAATTTAATGTTTTGTGCAGTTTCACGGGAGAAGGCGTATGGTCCGTTTTGCTTTGCCCGATGACGCAGTTAGAAGCGAGTACCTCGATATGCTTGAGAACTTTCCTTTCCCACAGTTGGAGACTGAATCAAACAACGTTATTTATCAATAGAATGGGGCACCGACGCAATGGCATCTGGAACTGCTGGAATATTTAAATCAGAGGATTACTGAACGCTGGATCGGTCGTACTGAACCAGATGATTCAACCTCACATTGCTGACCTCCAAGGTCACCGGACCTGGGAGTATGAGATTATTTCTTGTTGCAGCTTACAAAAGATTCTGTTTATGCCCCCCGTTACCAGCCACAATGAATGAGCTGAGACATTGCATAACAGTAGCTGTGGAAGCTGTAACTAAAGACATCCTGGTTGCAGTGTGGGAACACTTTGAATACCGCATCTCAAGGGAGGGATATTGAACACCTATGGAAAGGTATGAAATAAAAACTTTTAAAGTTTCCCATTTATTAAAAAACAAAATTCATTGTGTATGTTTATTAATTTCAGAAATATGGACGTGCCAAATGGGATGCTTGATTTGATACGCCCTGTGTATGGTGTGTCTGTTAAGTCATCGAATTTTCTCTTGTTTCAGTTCATATTTTCAGTTTCATTTTTGCTTTGTGTAGATGGTGTCGGCCGAAACAAATACTGCTCATGATGTCATTCATGCGACGCCCGCTGTAGATGGAAAGTGTCGGTTTATTTCTCCTTACAAACAAAGTGATTTTTAAAGCGGAATTTCACGGCCCTTTCGATATAGCGACCGCAGATTTAGTATGTATTAATGGGGATAGTGGAACACGAGAAATATCCAGTCGCCACAGCATCGCCCTGGCTAACGCGAAGCTGTCAGCGCTGCTGAAGTATTGGTTATTTTCCCTGTTTCACTATCCGTGTTAATACATAGCAATAAAACAGATATCGCACTATGCTAATCTGAGACCGCCCTATCGGTTGGGCACGTAAAATTCCGCTTTAAAAAGCACTTTGTTTGTAACCGGAAACAAACCGCCGCTTCCGTCTACACTGGGCGCCGCACGATAGCGTGATGACTGCTTGCCTGAGCTGACTCCAGCTACCCAATGCAAAAACGAAATTGCAAATATCTTGTGAAACATCAGAGAAAATGCGCCTGATGATTTTTAGGAGAGAGACTCTTTATATTTAAGAGTATAGCAACACAAGCAACAAATGAACAAATATCAAAGCATACGGCCTGCCGCGGTGGTCTCGCGGTTCTAGGCGCGCAGTCCGGAACCGTGCGACTGCTACGGTCGCAGGTTCGAATCCTGCCTCGGGCATGGATGTATGTGATGTCCTTAGGTTAGTCAGGTTTAAGTAGTTCAAAGTTCCAGGGGACTAATGACCATCACAGCAGTTGAGTCCCATAGTGCTCAGAGCCATTTGAACCATCAAAGCTTACGTAGACACTAAAGCACAAACGAAAGATGAAGAATAAATACCCAAGGACAGTTAGTAATACTACACACCGTAAACACGAAGATGGAAAAGAACATCATTTATAGTAACTAACACTTAATGATAATGTAACATCACGAAACTTCTACTGCATAAGTTGTTTGTAACTCGAGAAACAAGAAATAACAAGAGAAAGTGAAACATAGGAACAGCTTTGTAATTGCTGTTTACCGCCTTTGTTACATAGCGTGTTCAGAAATTCCTCTTATAAACTTCTGGGACTTAGAGGGGAGAGAGTACATATTATTTTCAGTAGGAACCCATGTCGGAAAACGTATCGTTTACATTCAACAACGGTTTCAATTCGGATACGTTACGCGTCCACCGGATACCTAACGCGTCCACGTCTGCTGAGGAAAAGAGAAAAGTCTCAGTTGCTTGTCTTGCTCTGCAGTAAGTTAGACAGGGCGACTTGTGCTACTTCAAACGGTCACCCGATGTTGAAATGCATAATGCACCAGTACTGTTATGTTCCTACAGTATGCTGGGCTGTTTTTTTATTTTTTTTTTATTTCAACAGATATTGTTTCAGTGTTAATAGAAACAAATGTGCTTCAGCGATAAATGAATGTTGCGTTACGTTCCCTTTTGAATGGTTACCTAATAAATGTACTGCGTCACGCCTAATTAAATTCTTCAAGCAGAAGTGGATGGGCCGGCCGGGGTGGCAAAGCGGTTCTAGTCGCTACAGTCTGCAACTGCGCGACCGCTACGGTCTCAGGTTCGAATCCTGCCTCGGGCATGGATGTGTGTGCTGTCCTTAGGTTAGTTTAAGTAGTTCTAAGTCAGATGTTAAGTCCCATAGTGTTCAGAGCCATTTGAACCAGAAGTGGATGAGTTAAACATCTGAATTAAAACCATTGTAGAATGGCAACGGTACGTTTTAGGACGAGAATTACTTCTCAAAATACCATATACTCACTCCCTTGCTCAAGGCATGGAAATTTATAACGGGAATTTGCGAACAGCTTGTAAATGTAAAAGAGAGATGTATCACAGGCCACTGAAGATGCTTCACAAATAAAAGAAACGTAACGCGTATGGCAAAAATAAACTGAATTTCATTTGTTGCCAAGATGGAATACATCTCCACGAATCTCCTGCAGTTTGACAAGATTCTACAGCTACCTGCTCGAGTTCAACGGTATTTACGAGAGAACAGCACGCTTTACTTCTGGGATGACCTCATAAAAATCCAGAGGATTCAGATCAAGTGATCTTTTATCATATTTGTGCGTTAGATTTTTTTTTCATAGTGATTTCTGAAAGCTACACATTTCGAGCCACGTAAGACGAACGGAGAACAGTGGCGCATTGTCACAAGAGTGCACATGTTCCGGATTTCCAGCAAACACAGTTCTGCTACAGTCCACACATGGTGGTAGTGAAGTGGCGCAGCAGCGGTGAACGCTCTCGTGAGCAGAACTCCTAAATTGGACACAGATTCACCGTGATACTTTGGTGACATATGGGTCAAGTGCATTGCCCCATTCAGGCGTAGTGAAATGGTGGCAAAAAATTGACAAGGCCGCGCAGATTTATTTGAAACTGAACAACCTGTTCAAATCTTTCGACAGATCATCTTTCAGCTTGACGAAAATCGGAAAATCGCATAGTGCGAGGGGGGATAATAGGTCTCTCAGCAACAAGGACGTTCAAAAAGCTTTTCTTGAGCAGTTCTATGGTAAAGAAGCGGATTTCTATCGCCGAGGAATTGAATTGTTTTTGAAATTTTTACACAGTTGTTTGCAGATAAATGGCGACTACGTTGAAAAATGGTGCCAGGCATCTGTGCCTCTCTGATGTGTAGCACAGAATTCAATGAAAGTTAATTGGCCAATCATAATTACGTGTTACTTATTTTTCGAAGTCCCCTCATACACTTGGCGAAGCCTGTCGTTCATGGGCCATGGTTGAGATACGTGACCAATTAGAGGATGATCTGATGGTAGTCAGTTGTGGCTCGAAATCACACATCCGCATTTCTTCCGCGAGCAGCTCGTTTATGGACCCTATTCACCGGAACGGTATTGTTTTTATTACTGTTGAGTCTCAGCTGTCTCATTTTTCTGCAGTTCGTTATGACCAGCAGTAAAATGAGCCTGTCCGAGCAATGAGAGGAGGATACGCCACTCTTCAAAAGGAGGCTGAAAAGTGAGGAAACAGCTGTGTTAATCCTCACTCCTCACTCCGCATTCCTCACCAAGAATTTTGTCATACAAACGTACTCGCGCTGCTTTAACACAGAACATTCTAAATCCTTTCACTCAGCCACTTTTTGCAGTTTAGCCTTCATACTCAAAATCTCCTCCTATTCTCACTGTCTTTCTCCCATTGACTTAAAGTACACCCCACTACCACCGTCCCCCCTATCTTTCTCTTCCCCTGTCACTGTCTCCACAATACCTCGGCGGATGAATAATTTGGGAGGGGGGGCAATATATTTTTGTCCCCAGTATCAACGTATCTAAAAATTAAGTCCAAAACAAAATGGGCCCTCCCTTATAACTACATTTCAATGTTCATTGGTTTGGTAAAGTCCAGATTTCCACCCCCCCCCCCCCCCCCCTCCCGCCATCCACCCCAAGCCAATATATGGTCTCCACTTACCTGTATTTTTCATTTACCTGTTTCTTCTCTCTTTTGCTCCTGCTGATTCAATCTCGATCCCTCTCTGTTTCTCTTCTACTGCCGTTGTCTCTCATTGAACGTCTCTCTCTCTCTCTCTCTCTCTCTCTCTCTCTCTCTCTCTCTCTCTCTCTCTCTCCCTCTCTCCCATAGCTATTGTCTTCATTTATAACCATTTCTCTTTCACTGCGACTTTCTCTCTTCAGCTGGCACTGCCTCAGCTACTCTGTTTCAGGACAAAAAGCGCGAATGTGTTCACATGCCTAAATTTTTGGTGACGAAGGCGGAATGAGGAGGAGTGCTTTTCCGCTAGTTGCCTTCATTTTCGTGCTACAGCAGGGTGTGCAGTTTATATAATTGTAATTGTATAGGCCCGTAAAGCTTTGGAAGTTTATTTATACTGAATTACCAAAGAAACTGGTATAAGCATGCGTATTCAAATACAGGGATATGTAAACAGGCAGAATAGGGCGCTGCGGTCGACAACGCGTACAAAACACAACAATTGTCTTACGCAGTTGTTAGATCTGTTGTTGCTGCTACAATGACAGGTCATCAAGATTGAAGTTCAAAAATTGGTTCAAATGGCTCTAAGCACTATGGGACTTAACTTCTGAGGTCATCAGTCCCCTATAACTTAGAACTACTTAAACTTAATTAACGTAAGGACATCACACACATGCATGCCCGAGGCAGGATTCGAACCTGCGACAGTAGTGGTCGCGCGGTTCCAGACTGTAGCGCCTAGAACCGCACGGCCACAACGGCCGGCAAGATTTAAATAGTTTGAATTTGTTCAAATGCTTGTGAAGTCCTAACGGACCAAACTGCTGAGGTCATCAGTCTCTAGACTTACAGACTACTTACACTAACTTAAGCTAAGACACGCGCGCACACACACGCACACACGCGCGCGCGCACGCGCACGCGCGCACACGCGCGCACGCGCACGCGCACGAGGACCCGAACCTCCTGCGGGAGGGTCCGCTCACTCCGTGGCATGGCGCCTTAAACAGCACAGCCACTGCACGCTGCTAAGTGAGTTTGAACCTGGCGTTAAAGTCAACGCACGAGCAATGGGACACAGAATCCCCGATGTAGCGATGAAGTGCGGATTTATCCGTACGACCATTTAACGAGTGTACTGCGAATATCAGGAATCTGGTAAAACATCAAATCTCGGATAACTCTGCGGCCGGGAAAAGGTACTACAAGAACGGGACCAACAGCGACTGAAGAGAATCGTTGATCATGCCGGAAGTGCAACACTTCCTCAAATTTCTGCAGATTTCAATGCTGGACCATCAACAAGTGTCAGCGTGCGAATCGTTCAACGAGACATCATCGATATGGGCTTTCGAAGCCGAAGCCCACTCATGTACCCTTGATGACTGCACGACAAAAAACTTTACGCCTCTCCTAGACCGGTCAACACCGACATTCGACTGTTGATGACTGGAAACATGTTAACTTGTCGGTCGAATCTCGTTTCAAATTGTATCGAGTGGATGGGCATGCACGTACATGAAGACAGCCTCATGAATCCATAGACCATGATTGTCAGTAGGGGCTCTTCAAACTGATGAGGGTTCTGTAATGGTGTGGGGCTTGTGCAGTTCGTGTGATCTGGGACCCGTGATACGTTTAGATACGACTTTTGACAGGTGACAGGTACTAAGCATCCTATGTGATCAACTGTATACACTCATGACCATTGCGCATTATGACGGACTTGGGAAATTTCAGCAGGTCAGTGCGACACTCCACACGTCTAGAATTGCTACAGAGTGGTTCCAGGAACACTCGTTTGAGTTAAAACACTTCCGCTGGCCACAAAACTCTCCAGACATGAACAGTACTGAGCATATCGGGAATGTCTTGCCACTTGCTGTTCAGAAGAGATCTTCACCCCCTCGTACTCTGATTCATCGACAGCCCTTCAGGATACATGGTGTCAATTCCATCCAGCACTACTTAAGACATTATTCGAGTCTGTCAAGTGTTGCGGCACTTACGCGTGCCGCACACATTAGGCAGCAGTCCCAGTTTCTTTGGCTCTGCAGTGTATGTGCTTCAAGAGATTTATATAATTTGACACGTATAGGTAACAGATAAGTACGCATAATATAAGGTTAACACTAAATCGCTTGCTTTAAATCTTTTCTTGAGACTTCGCTCACCTATCGCAGTTCTTCGGAATCGCAAGATTTAAATGAATAAAATGTTGTGAGAAACATTTTAAGGCATTTCCAATCCGTACAGTTTAACATCATTTATGTCAGTCTTTAAAGTTCTTTTCAAACAAAAGAACGAACCGATTTGTTAAAGTTGCGTGGGTTGAAGGAAGTGTATAATATTTAAATTTTGACCCTATATTATAGAATAGCTGCAGCATACCTGTTCTTCCGGTAGGTATACAAATGGTCGCTTGGCCATGGGTTGTCTGAAATACTTAACCCCTTGTCTCTGTGATCAGCAGAAACCGAGGTATGACACCTGGAAAATCATTTTCGTACGCGGCTTCTTGCAACATACTGATACCGTGCAGTGTCGTGCACGCAACGATACAGGCTGTGTACTCATTCCTTCGGCGTGACAGCTACCTCCAGAATCGTATTTTCTACTCTTGTTCGTGTTCATTTACTTTTTTTTCTGGATATTTTCGGCGTAGTGTTCTCATAATTTCTGTCCCCACTCAAATGACACAGCTGCCACAGTAAGTTTCGTGTTTTTTGTAGCGACTGAAAAATCGGAAAGCGGTGACGTTTTAAAACAACGCCGACGTGAGACAGAGGAACGGCGGACGCCTGTGCTATTCTTAGCCCGACAACACGCTCCAGCTGTTGCTGCGGCACAGTGTTCTCGTCTGGCGCATCCACAGAAAAAAAACAAAGCCCTTGTGTCGCCCTGTCTGCCGCGCGACCGGTGCCTGGTCCTAGATCTCCCGGTTCGGGGGAAAAACGAGAGAGTTCCCATACACCAGCGTGCAACACCAGGCTGCTCCGCTACGACTCAAGTTACAAGCGGAAGAAGAGAGACAGCTCATGGGCGTACTGCTGCTCTTCGACAAGATACGATTTAATCCACTGTCGGAGCTTGCTCTAAACATACATGATTGAAACACAATTCGAAAACAAACAGCTGTATCGGAGAAAAATCAGTACATTCCGTGGCATCATAAGCGTAGACTTCTGCGGTTGTCACATAAAATATTTCGACTTCGGTACAAACTGATGATGGTTCAAATGGCTCTGAGCACTATAGGACTTCACATCTTAGGTTAGATTTAGAACTACTTAAACCGAAATAAATTAAGGACATCACACACATCCACGCCAGAGGCAGGATTCGAACCTGCGCCGTAGCAGCAGCGCGGTTTCGGACGGAAGCGCCTAGAACCGCTGGGCCACAACGGCCGCCCAACTGATTATATTCATTGCTTGCGGAAGGAGGAAAAGATAGAACAAGCGAAGCAGTAATGACGACACGACTTAGAAGATATTTTGAGGAAAGACTAAGCTTAACAAAAGGATCCTTGAAATTCTGAAGGACTTTGTGATAAAATACAGGTAGTAAAAGGTTATCTACAACTTGTACACAAACGAGACTGTAGTTATAAGTGTCCAAGCTCATGAAAGGGAGGCAGTAGTTGAGAAGTGAGACTGTTGCCTGTTCTCGATGTTATTCAGTCTGTACACTGGGCAAGCAAAACAACCATCTTTTACAGCGCGGACATGCAGGAAGAGTGTCAAAGAGGTCCTGAAATGTAGAGCCGCCCCGTCTCCAGTTCCTTGGCCAACTGCGCTGGGTTTCACAGTTGAGGATGCAGGCGCGAACAGCCTCATCGAGGTGATCCCACAGATTCTCAACTGGGTTTAAATCTGGGAGGTTTGGCGGTCAAGGGAGTACGGTAAACCCATCCTGGTGCTCTCCGAATCACGCGCGTACATTGCGAATTGTGACACATTGTATTATCCTACTGGCAGATACCATCGAGCTGAGGAAACACAAACTGCAGGTGTAGATGGAAATGGTCAATAGGAATAGATGCATAAGATCTGTTGATCCATTGTGCCACGCAGAATGTCCAAATAAGGCCGGAAATGCCACGAAAACTTTTCCCATACCTTTACACATCCGCCGGCCGCGGTGGCCGAGCGGTTCTAGGCGCTTCAGTCGGGAACCGCGCTAGTGTCTCAGGTTCGAATCGTGCCTCGGGCATGGATGTGTGTGTCATGTCCTTAAGTTAGTTGGGATTCAGTAGTACTAAGTCTAGGTTACTGATGACCTCATATTTTCAGTCCCACAGTGCTTACAGCCATTTAAACCATTTACACTCCCTCCAGTCTTCGGGCCTGGGCCCTTCCCACGATTGTTGCAACACCGTACACGTTTACGGCCATCTGTCCGATGGATCATAAAGCCTTTTCATCTGAAAAGGCCATCTGTCGTCACAGTGGATGTCCAATTGCGGTATTGGCGTATCCCAGCCTTCGTCACCGATGAGCAGTAGTCAGCTTAGGTGCAGGAACCAGGCACCTGCTGCGGTGGCTCATACACGGGAACGTTCGCTGAACGATCGTTGAAGAGGCAATTTTGGTAGACGCTTGAGTCATCTGGACGGTCAGTTGCTCAACACTTGCACGTCCGTTCGCCGGTGCACATTTCCGCAGCCGTCATTCACCCCTCGTCATTCATCCCTGCCATACGGAAAATACGTATAACAGTTGAATAATGTATTTGTTAAAAGTAGCAGTCACCGCCAGGTGGGACTACTGCTGTAATCAATCCCATCGACGCTCATTTCGAGTCAGAGCACTCTGCATGAAGGTGGGAGCGTGCGGCAGCTTGTTGACAGTTACCCTTTTTCACCTGCCGTCGTCTTGGAGCTCTCTCTGATTAAGGAACAGCGCGTCAACACAGTTTCTTGCAAAGCTAGGCCAGAATGGCCGTGAGATTTTTGAGTGTTTGAAACAGGTTTACGGAGACAATTCTCTGAAGGAACCAACCGTCAACATGTGGTTGAAAAGGTTCCGGGATGGCCGAGAAGTGAACGATGACCCTCGCCCAGGACGCCCGTCGACATAAGAGTTCCGATGCAAATGTTGAACGAATTCGGGCTTGTGTTCTTAAAGACCGTAGATTGACAGCCAGAATGATTGCTGACGAGCTGTCAATCCCCAAAACAATCGTTCACTAAATCCTAATACAAAAACTTGAAATGAAGAAATTGTGTGCGAAAATCGTTCCGAAGCTCTTGACGCCAGAACAGAAAGCAAAGAGGGTTGAGTGCTGTGACGATTGGTTGGAAGCAGAGGAACGAGGAGACTTTCTCAACCGAATCATCACTGGAGACGAGTCCTGGTTTTACGAATTCGATGTAGAGCTCAAATCTCAAAGCAAGGAATGGAAACTAGCAGGAGAACCGAGAACAAAAAAGTCGCAAAAATCAAGGTCCAATATGAAGGCAATGTTGATTGTTTTCTTTGATTCTAGGGGCATTGTTCACAAGGAATTGATCCCTCCCGGCCAGAGATTGAACGGAAATTTTTAAGTTGAAGTTCTGACACGTCTCGAATCTCGTGTGGCCTTAGTTCGACTTGAGTTGGCAAAAGGGGGCAGGTGGATGCTTCATCACGACAATGCGTCCGTTCACACGTCGCTCGTTGTGCGCGAGTTTTTGGCTCGAAGCTCAATCACCGTGACAGACCGCCCGCCTTATTCACGCTATTTAGCCCCGTGTGGCTTCATGTTCCCTAAATGCAAAATGGTGCTTCGGGGACGGTACTTGGGAGATGTGGAAGCCATCAAGGCGGAAACGACACGGCAACTGAAGACTTTCAGCAATGTTATCAACAGTGGAAACGGCGTTGGCAGAAGTGTATCGCGTCTCGGGGCGTGTACTTTGAAGTAGACCATATTGTAATACTTTAATAATTGTAAAGTAGTTATTATTCAACTTTATTACGTATTTTCCGGACAAACTTCGTATATGGCCCGTCATACACCACAGCTGCCTCGGCACCAGTTTTGGATAGTGCCATTTTGTTATGCACAGTGACCTTTTGCCACGGCGGCAAGTGAATAGTTGACAGTCTTAGCCGTCTCGGAAATACTCCCACCCATGGCCCGAAAGCCGATTACCATGGCCTTCTGGACGTCAGATTCATCACTCCGTTTCCGCAATACGGAAACGACTGCACTGTTTCACCGTTGAGCCGACACGCTTTATACACACACACACACACACACACACACACACACACACACACCAGTGCTAGTGCTGCCGTCTGGGAGTGGTTATTGAACATAGGTGGTGCTCACGTTAATGTGACTCGACTCTACACACAGAGCAGAGAGGTAGCCTGCAAAGATTGTAATTAGTGCAGTGCGGTATCTGTTGTATCGTTATTCCCACGCCCGGGTTCCCGGGTTCGATTCCCGGCGTGGTCAGGGATTTCCTCTGGCTCCTGATTACTGGGTGTTGTGTGATATCCTTAGGTTAGTTAGGTTTAAGTAGTTCTAAGTTCTAGGCAACTGATGACCTCAGAAGTTAAGTCCCATAATGCTCAGAGCCATTTGAACCATTCTTTTTGTTGTATCGTTATGTTTCAACAGGGGTAGTGAGATACGAAGAGCAGACAGTACTCCAGCAACTGCTGACAAGTTCAACTCCCCATTGCACTCATTTATTGCACTACTACTACTACTACTACTACTACTACTACTTCTTCTTCTTCTTCTTCTTCTTCTTCTTCGCACTTTCACTGTTTCTATTTTGCTATTTTTTTTTTCACAGTTAAGTACACCTTCTTGTTTTCATGGTTGATTTGTGCCAGTTTTTGATGGGCTATCTACTGGGCCATCTTACCAGTAAATTTCCAGGGTGTGCAGTAGCGAGTTTCCCTTGGCATCGCGGTAGAATTCAGCGCGGACCAGGGCAGTGCAGTTACTGCCGGAGTACTAGTTATTGTTAGGGTTACTTGTAGCTGTTAATACATTTCGATAACAGAACTATCCCATGAGACTTATTTAGGACCACGGTATCGAATGGTCCCGGAAAATCCGCTTAAAATCTTTCATTGTGTAACAGAAAAACAAACTGACGCTATCCGTCGACAGTGGTCGTCGCATGAAGGACGCGATGAGCTGTATTTGTCTGCGCCGAAACCAGTCACAGTCTGCATAAAAAAATTGGGTCAAATGGCTCTGAGCACTACGCGACTTAACTTCTGAGATCAGTCCCCTAGAACTTAGAACTACTTAAACCTAATTAACCTAAGGACATCACACACATCCATGCCCGGGGCAGGATTCGAACCTGTAACCTTAGCGGTCGTGCGGTTCCAGACTGAAGCGCCTAGTACCGCTCGGCTACCCCTGCCGGCGACTGCACAAAATAAACGGCAAATATCTGCTGAAACACCAGAAGAAATGCTCCCGACAAATCTCAGGAGACACGCCATCTGTACAGTGCTTCACGGATCCTATTGCAGGCTACTTGGGGTTGTAGAAGGGCAGCAGGGTACCACCAGGTAAAGTTGTAATAAAGAACCCGTGCCGCGAAACGTGTCGGTTATTTGTAAACAACGTCTGAACGTCGGATCACTTTCATAAAGTGGATATCATGAGCTTTTCTTACATGTTTTCCACGGGAGTCTTTGGCCAGTGTTTAGAGTAATCTTCACCAGTTTCTCTTCTACCTGACAAAGGACGTCCTCGTCAAATTCGCGAGTACAATGCGTCCGTGTAGCACTGCAGTCAATTCCCTATAAAAAAAGAGTAATGCCCAGATAAAGGTTCTACTAAGAACACGTTATTGCCAACACAATAAAAAAAGGAAACTACTGTGAGTCATCTCTCTGCTGGATCGATAAATTACGTTCCTGTAGAGCAGAAGCAACGCATCGCAGATTAATCTTATTGCACATCAGTCGAGATAATGAGAATGTGGATACGCGCCTTAATTTCATTACGGTGCAGTGCAGCGCATCCTCTTTAAGTGAGTGCCCGCCGTGCTGGCTCAAGGGCGCGGGAGAGTGCACGGTATGCGTCCAATTGAGCATCGCCGGTGGTGATGCGTCCGCTAATGACGGCGCGGGCCTGATTAGGCCCGCATGCGCATGCGTCGAGCTTCGCTTTGGCCGGCCGGCCGCCGGTAATTGAGAGAGAGAGAGAGAGAGAGAGAGAGAGAGAGAGAGAGAGAGAGAGATTGGAGGGGGGGGGGGGGGGGCGGGCTGCTATAGGGCAATGAGCAATAGTGCTGTCAATCTGGGGCGGAAATAATTTCGCAGTTCGCATCCGCGTTAGCAGTTGTTCTGTTACAAGGTACATGCTGTTCCAAAACCGTTTACCCCCTCACATTTTCGTCCGTATGTAGTACACGTGCGCGGACGCTCCCGCTCACTTGTCTTAGGTAAGCTGTGGCCACCTGTATCACTGGTGCTGCGTAACTGAGAAACTGGAACAGGTGCGATGTTAATTCTGCTGCTAGTCGAAGTCACCCGCGGCTTACTATTCTGGACTCACTGGACCGCTGGTCGTTTTTTCTGTTACTTACAGCTACGCGAAAGAGATAGTAGAATCAGAATACAAACTGTGTATAATGTAAATACTCACTGACATGACTAGTCATCCTAAAAGCGAAATTTCTACACTTCGGTACTTTGACTTTTGGATCGTAGAAAAAAAAGTGTAGAAGGATCAGCCGACTGGATGCAAGATTAAAGTTATATTCTATGATTTTGAATAAAAAAAAGTGGAGAACAAATAGGCTTTAAAATGGAAAATCCATTTTTTCGTGTTACGAAATGATTTTAAAAACAAACAAATTTAGTATTCATAAAATTTATCGGAACTTTTGAGAAGAATATCTGTGGAGAAAAATGGAGAAAGAGGTTATCAGTGTCATATGATGTACGCTCTGTAAAATCTCAGCCTTCCATTATCGTAGATGCAACTGGTACATCCGTGCAGGCTGTCTTGACAATAATGGTGCCACATGAAGGTGTAGTGTGTCATGCACATTTTCTAACATACAAGTGGACAATACTGTAACACAAGCGGAAGTCAGTTCGATGGTGGTATTCTGACACATTTCATTCTGTCTCGCATATGCCGACACTGCTTAAGTCTTCACTCTAAAAGGTGACCTATTAAAATGAATTTACTTGTTTAGGAGAATTTGTAAGGAACATGACCTAAAGAGATCAATGGTAATGACGTCCCACACTTCTTGACAGAGCCCAGGGGAACGATGCGGGAGACCCGCACCGCCGTACCAGGCAAGGTCCTGGTGGAGATGGTTTGCCGTGGCCTTCCTCCGACCGTAATTGGGATGAAAGACGATGATGATGATGATGAACACAGTCACCTCGGGGCAGGTGAAAATCCCTAACCCCGCCGGGAATCGAACTCTGGACCCCGTGCTCCGGAAGCGAAAACGCTACCGCGTGTCCACGAGCTGCGGACAAAGAGATCTATAGAGAAAAAAAACACTACTTTTAAGGAAAAACACAGTTACAATAAGAAATTTTTATTGATAATGAAACATTAGAACAAATTAAATATTTTACCTACCAAGAAAGTGACATTACACGTAAATATGATAAAGATACCGAGAAGATACTAGCACAATCCTTAAATATTTGCGGAACAGGTGCCTGAAAAAACAAAACAAGGGAAGAGACCATAGTTAATCCTACTTCTTTGTGTGGAAGTGTCATGGGTCACACTCAAAAAAACAGTAGTACAGGAATGAGGAGAGTCTTAGAGCAGTATAATGATGCAGTAGATTAAACAGAATTAATAATAATGATGTAAGGAATGAATTAAACATCTATAAATTAGGAGATACAGACCATACAAACAGAATAAAGTGAAATACCGGCCTTAAAAAGGTGAGTGACGTGCGAAAATCATACGATAGGAACCAAAGAAATAAGACGAGGACAAAGATAAAGATTGGGCACTGTAATAGGCAAATAAGCAAAAGCGAGAAGCGGAGACCATCTCAGTGGACTGCGGGCTGTCAGTTTCTGGTGCAACAGCTGCGGAAATGACTGCTTATTCCACCGTGGCTCTAAAATAGAGTTCACTACTTTCTTAAGGAGTTTGTGAGCTATCCACTTGCTCACTTCCTTTATAATTACTCTTCTCAGTGTCGGTTACTGACTGCTTCTTAATTAGCATCATACTACGATCGTAAGGGTTTAGTTCGTTAAGTAAAATTTGACTGGACTGTCACTATTAATTTACTTTATCCCTTTTTTGGGACTGATTATGGAATTACAATAAAAAGCAGTCGTTCTATGAGACTCCAATAAAACTTCCATTTTCACGAAAGTTCCAAGCTTGGACGAAATTTCCTGCATTCGTAGTGTAGTTTAGTGTTATTATTACACTTTTCCCGAAACGCGAGCATAAAATTTATTATCCTCTGACCGAACATTCGCCACAGACGGCCAAGACGTCAGGTCACGGGGTATTACCATAGACTATTCCCTTTCTCGGGCATGGATGAAGTCTTCTGCAATCTTCTTAAGGCTTTATTGACTTCAAATTCCTTTCTATGTCTAATGAAATGCTTAATATTTGCCCATACCTGAAATAATCTTCTCTACGCAATACTTAGTTTTCCAAATCGATCAAATGGCTATAAAGCAATAGGTAGCACTGTCCTCGTCCACTTGTATCGCTTTCCCTCAGGGCGGAGGAAAATCTAGTCCGCAAATCGCCTCTAGACACTTTCTTAATTCTATCTTCTATTCCATAATGGAAATGAGCGTTTGGCGTCATTGACCGGAAGGCCTCTTGCGGGGCAGGTCCGTCCGCCTTGGTGCAGGTCTTATTACATTCGACGCCACAATGGGCGACCTGCGCTTCGAATGGGGATGAAACGATGATGAAGACAACACAACACCCAGTCACTGAGCGGAGAAAATCTGCGAGCCATCCGGAAATCGAACCGGGGCCCGTAGGACGGCAATCCATCACGCTGACCGCCGGGCGTAGTGGCCGAGCGGTTCTATGCGCTTCGGTCTGGAACCGCGCGACCGCTACGGTCGCCGGTTCGAATCCTGCCTCGGGCATGGATGTGTGTGTCCCCTTAGGTTAGTTAGGTTTAAGTAGTTCTAAGTTCTAGGGGACTGATGACCACAACAGTTAAGTCCCATTATGCTCAGAGCCATTTGAATGTCACGCTGACTACTCAGCTGTCGGGGCGGACTATTCCATAAGGAAAGTTGGACACGCAAGAACAATCTCCACGTTTCCCATTAAAATCGTTTTCTTCATCAGGAAACCAATTAAAATTTCCAATAGGCCTCATATTTTAAAAACACCAGTCCACATGGTATAAGATACATAAAAACAATTATGATCTGAGCTAACTTTTCATACTAATTTAAAAATGTGTGTTTTTTCTATTACGTACAGATTTATTCATAATAGAATATTTTTTTAAGTATATGAATTTTATTAAGACAGAGCAAGGTCATACTCAGTCTTTTTCGATGTCAAAGGTCCGATACTCGAATTCGTCGAGCATGGAAAACCACTAACAGTGACAGCTATTGTGAGGCATTCCGTAGCTTACGCAAGTCCATCAAGAGCAAACGACCTGGGCTGCTCACGGAAGGATTCTGCTCAATAATAACGCGATCCACACACTCCAAGGTATACAAAGTGTAGTTGACAAGTTAGTGTTGGATCCGCTAAAAAAACACCTCGGACGGAAGCACTTCACCTCGGACGATGGACTGAAGGATACAGCGGAATACCGGCCCCTGTCGCAGCTACAGGAATTCTTGGAACAGGAATTAGTTCGGCTCGTGAGAAAGTGGGGTAGTTGTACTCTTGCCTGTAGTGATTACTTTTCAATAAACCACAGTGTTGCTTTGCACCTTCTCCTTTAAGCTCCTCTCATATATGAGTGCGAGAGTCAAATGAATCATAAGCTTTGGAATGTAAAGATTTGACCAGATTGGAAAAAATTCGTGTCTGAGACTAAGAACATCTTGCTTCAACCGCTTGTGGACCAGAAAAAATATAACCTCGACCACTTCTTATGAAATACGTCTCACTGAAGCATTTAGTAAGAGCTCTTCCGTAAGACGGATCTCGCTTTAAGCAACTTGCTGCCAATTTTCGCTTAATCTTCCAAGAAGAATTGAAAGCTGTAACTTCTGTTGGCTTAAGGTCACAAGTTCATGGCCTATCACGAATTTGAGAATACAATGAATGATAGTCAGCTACCTTCAGGTGCGTTACTGAAAATGTTCTCGGGAATAAAAAACATCTGAATGACGTGAAAACGGTCAAAAACATGGTGTGTAATTATGGGAAGTTTATAACGTGAATTTAAAAGTCCAGTTCCTTCTCTCACACTGACAACTTCATTGTAGTTGACTTACTTATTTGAATCTATATTTGTACGATGCCCTAAAGGTTTTAACCGCTGATCGTTGCCCAATATTTAATAACAATAAATGCACAAAACGGCGGTTTCTGAGACACCTAAATGTGCTGGTGCCTTGAAACAGAACATATTTATAGTATGAAAGTTACATTATAAAACCCACCAAATAAGAGTTTCATCCTCAGACCGCGTAGTCCAGTACGGCCTCTGTTAAGCTTTCCTTCTGACGAAGATAACTATCTTGCGTCCCACGTTCCTCGCCATGCTGCAAAACTCTGACTTGTCTGAGTCTGCTTTTGCCATTGGGAATGATGGGCGACGTCAGATTTGGTTTCCGCGTTGTGCCGTCACGAAACACAACCATATTATTAGCATCCATATGGGTCACGATCGATTTCATTTTATGTGAGAGGACGGTTAGAAATGTTGAGTGCGAATGACGAATTGTCTGTGGCACTCGCAGGCGATCGGTGTGACGTAAAGGGAGCAAGCTACGACCAAAGAAGTAAAGACGGATCGTGAGGGCCTGCAAGTTGTTTGGGAGGACTGCCTGTCAGCAGGCGCCGCTCATGCTCTCTCTCTTCCCCCCCCCCCCCCCCCCCCCCCCCCCCCCCCCCCACTCCAGCTTTGTTTTACTGGAGCACGTGGACTGCGAAGACAGTTTTCATACAAATTATGAACTCATCTACATTTGTTGTTTATTTGCATCTGATTTCGAAGCCACATCCTCAAGCACAGTTATCGAAATGAAACACACCCTTAAATATAACTCTGTATTCCATTTCGATAACTGTGCCCAAGAGCCCGAGGATGGAGATGTAAATGGCTCCGAAATCACATAGAAATAAACTAAACAACAAACTGAGTGGAAAATCGGTATGAAAAAGACTTCGTGTTAAAAAACAATTGCAGCTAAAATCGACACAACAAGCATCGGTGGTTTTCGTGTATTTCCGATGGGACTAGCGGGCTCTGGTACTACCTAGGTAGAGGTCTGCATGGGTAAGAGATACAGGGCGGTGACAAACTTTTATCTACTTCAGAGGGGGCCCCCATGAAAAACGAGTGGTCGTAGGACAATTAAACTTTGTGGAAATATTTGTAAGGACATAAGGAAGAGAAATAACGAATAAACCATTGAAGAAATAAATTTTAATTTCCACATGACGGGGTAATATTCCTTAACTGCGTACAATATTTACGTTCAGGTCACAAGCTTTGCTCAGTGTGACGACCATCTGCATCCACGATAACCTGAAATCGCACTAGAGATTTCTCTACTGCTGCCCTCAACATCTCAGGTGGGATTTTGGCTATCTCCCTCACTGTGCTGAGTTTCAACATCAAATATGTGTTAGTGTCCCAATGATAAACCCTGTATTTTTGGTATCTCCACAGCCAGAAATCACACGAGTTCGAGTTTGGTGTTCTTAGTGACTAAGCAGCTTGGAACGCTCGGCCAGTGGTTCGGTTTTCTCCAGATGTGTTACGGACTAACCCGATGACCTCAAGAGCAAAGCTTCCATACTCACGAAGACCAGCAGCACTTTTAATGAAACAGCTTTACGAGTACAGCCCTTCTCACCTTGCACGGACTCACGTTAACTGCCTGAAACTCTAACGCACACTGATAATTGCGTTTCAACCCTTCGTCGGCATACCAGTACCAATGCCAAACGGCTAGTCATGACACACTACTAGCAAGGCAAAATCTGCAGCGCACCGTCTGAGCATCATTCGTGTAAATTTGAGTACCCATACGGAAAGTAGTTTCCCGTCTACGGTAGCTCAAGCAGCTTAACTCTGATTATAATCACCCTGTACTATCCGCATCCTGAAGTCCATTACCCACATCTACAGATATAAAATTCTGCCAACCATTTTTAGGTGTTACGTGGCATACATTGGATCTCTGGAGCCAAGCTTGGAACTAGTCTGAATTCTCGTCTGCTGAGATCGTACCTCGTAATTTACGTATCATTGACTCAAAAGCTACTGGAACTACTCGTATAGATTAACGTCCAGCGCGCTGAAATGCGAAATAGAGAGGTGGGCTAGACCCGGATCGAATCAGAGGCACATTAACGACAAGTGTATGACGTACTTTTAATATAGTTCAAATAAGAAACTTTCCGATGTTGTTCATATCACTACACAGATTTGGATACAAAGATGGAGTGATTGACATGGAATTTGTCAGCTGTCAGTGTCTGCTATGAGCCTTTCAGGGGTGAGGCAGCTGTTGAAAATTTCCTTTGATAATTTGACTTCAGATCAAGCTTGCAACGAAGGTGACTCTAGTCTTCTTTTGTCACGTGCTACTCAGTAGGATATAAGCTACCAACTTAGATAATTCTGCTAAAGGCTATAAAAAGAATGACAGAATTAAGGTAATAGTTTCCAGTAATTAGGGCAGCAATTGTAGAAGCGTTCTTTTGTTTGTAGAGAAATTAAAAAAAAAAGAAATTTAAACTTGCATCGGTCTTGCTTGCCACTTTCTTAAAAGTCGCTAAAGCATCGATCGATGAACTTCAATTAACTGCTTCTTTGAATGTTTCGTATAAAATGTAACAGAATTTTCTAAAATAGAGTTTCTCTGAACGCTATACTTTTGATTGACATGTCGTGGGTTGTGAAAGAACTGGTCAGTGGCGGCATCGAAAATTTCTGTTACGTAACAAAATGGTTCTGTTGAAGGCAGTGGGACAAGTAGTCAGGAAGACGTTAAGTGTGTGTGTGCGAGTGTGCGTGCGGAAGTGCAGTGGAAAACGCGGAAAATAGTGTAATAACACTTTCGGAATCGATAACCGTCAAAGGCATGATTTATATGATTGCATCTGTGTGTAATCATATTACAGAGGCCGGCCGATGTGGCCGAGCGGTGCTAGGCGCGCGCTTCAGTCCGGAACCGCGCTGTTGCTACGGTCGCAGGTTCGAATCCTGCCTTGGGCATGGATGTGTGAGATGTACTTAAGTGGGTTAGGTGTAATTAGTTCTAGGTCTAGGGAACTGATGACCTCAGATATTAAATCCCATAGTGCTTAGAGCCATTTGAACCATATTACCGAGTAAACAGTCACATAACCAGACTGAAACGAAGAAAGATAGAACAGCAGAATAGAGAAATGGACGACGATGAGAAGTTGACGTAATTATGTTGTCAATAAAGCAGTGGCAACAAACATGTTTGAGAACTGCATCTGTGAGGAACGGAGAATACTTCGTAGAAGTTTTTTTTTATTTACTGTCTACAAAGAAGCAATGTGCGTTCCCCTAATACTTTCTTAGAGTATTATTTCACTTCCTTTTCTCTCGAAAAACTACAGTACAATGTGTTGTATATCACTCTGGTTTCAAAATGCACCAACGCCTCGCAAACTGGTAATCAAAATTCGATCCTGCTGCAGCGTTTACTTAATATTCCGGGGCAGACAGTGAAACCGCGCAGCAGAAGATTGCCAGTGCACGTACGTCTTTCATCATGCAGAATTTAATGTAACATAGACATTACTGTCTACTAGTTTGGAAGGAGGAGGAAATGGGAAGGATGGAATGGTGAAGGGGAGGGAGATCCATGAAACGTGTATAGTAACGAGTCAGGAATAAGTGAATAGATACGCTGTACTAAAAACAACAGGATTGTGCTAGATGAGATAGCAAGGAGATAGCGCATTCTCGCGATGTCTCTTTAATTTGCTCTTTTTCTGAAGACCAGTCACGATCAGATTTTAGCGGGTAATGAATGGAGTTACATACACTATAATTTTCTAATGGCCACTGGTGGTTTTTGTTTTAATGGTAGTGCGCCAAGAACACTGGCAAAGAACGACGTTGTATGTAGATACAAAGCTTCTTTCAGGGAACTTAGCGCTAGGCAGCGCTGGAATGGGCTCGCGAGATATCAGATCACAGTCGCGGGCAGCCGTCTGAGTAGATTTAGAACGGGATTCCTTGGAAGACGGCCACGGATTCCTCTTCATATTCGTATTACGCCGCCCGTCTTGGCGCTCTGCACTCCAGCCGGCGTAGAATTTCATTTAGAACAGTGGACAACTTCTCTGTTTCATATAGCTGGATTTTCAGCCTGTGGCTGCTAAATTCTCTTTCTATAAATTTTTTGCTTTGTTTGTACACCGTGCGACGCAGATGTTCGAAATTTGGCCCAAAGGTGCCTACGATCGTCCTCTGTAATGATGCAAAAGCCTGAGCGCCTACGATGTCACCTTCGGACTAGGTGACGCCTCAAACAGCGAGGTGTCAATTAAAGTGGAAAATAAAGGGCTGGTCCATGTGGTCCGGGTTAACGATGTCACTTCGGCACCAAATCTCGCACAAGTTCTGCACGACGCCACCAGGTATGTGTCACCTGATGGGAAAGTCGCCACAACTCCTCTTATCTATATCTCACCCCCTTCTTCTGACGCCTCTGAGGAGGAGGTCAGAGCTTCGACGCCCAACGTTCAAATCAGTCAGTTTTCTTATGGGTGTTAGACGAAAACCTTTGATACACGGCCGCTCAGAATCAACACGAAAGAGCCTCAGGGAATGGCATTAAGGTTGTCAGTGAAGCCACTCCATCCCTTGGGGCGTTGATTTACACACATTTCGCGGATGGAAACAAAATTTTGCAGTACGTTGAGCATCAGAACGATTTTCTTGGCTACGTTTGGCACTCATGAAACCCCGGATGTTTAATCCCTTTTCTAAGGACATGGTCGGGCTGCATCCCCATTGACCATTATCGCAGCCCTTTTAAGTGCACCGTTACTGAAATTTTTGTTCTTGTGTAGAAATTGCAACCACTAAGGATCATTTAAAAGTATTCGACGAAATTTGAATATGATCCGAAGCAGCAAAGGGCGCTGGTGCATTTTCAGCCCTTCCATTCACGTCCCTCCCTGTGCCGCTGTCATGGGGGAGGAGGAGGGTGAACATTGACACATGGGTGAATAAAAGGGTCCTTTAAGCTCCCCCGCCCTCGCAACCCCTCCGCAGTTCGACTACATCCTCGCTGCCACTGGTCCACCTCTAGTAAGAATTTTAAAAATGTGCTTTTACAAACTTACGATGTACGTAGTTCTAGACGCCTGGCAGCGAGTAACTCCTTGTCATCCCTAAGATTGCCGATGTCAGCCTGCAGGAACCTAGGACTACTTTGCATGTTGTCACTCTAAAGGAACATGTGTAAAATTCTTGGTAAAGGTGCGAGGGTCTCACCGAGAATATTGGCGAACTTGATGGAGGAGGTGGGGGGGGGGGGGGGGAGGAGGGAGACTTAGACACCCTTTGCCGTTCTGTTCGTTCACGTGTCGGTGTCTTACACCCAGTTATCACGAGACAGGAGAACGCGAACAGAATGATTGAAAATGTGAAGTCCGTGATAGAGGTTACTTACCATTGTACCATATGATACTGTTTCATCCGTGGCCATTCGTGTTCGGAGTATGGGAAGAACTGATTAGATGTTAAGCATTAGTTAGTATAATCTCGGTCTTGCGGTTCCTACGGAATCAATAGGTAAAGACCTGAATTGCATACACAAATTCTTCACTTAATACTACTTCGTGATGCTTCGTCAGTAGGCTTTGGCAATATAACTAGCGTCTGTGTTACGCTTCTTTTCTGTGTACACGTTCAATATTTGGTATACATCTTCCATATATGAGCAATATTCTGATGCAATGCAAAGATTACAGATTTCAGACATACTGCCGTTGGAAAAGCGAAGAAGTCAGAAAAAAATTCTTCGTTCTAGTCTGTAGGTACAATTTATTTTACATATTGCATACTGGTTTCGGTGCACAGTGCCATCCCCTGGCACGCAGTCGTCATACTTGATACCCACGTATTTGACACACTTGCGAAGGGAGCGTGACGACTGTTCGTCACAGGATGACCTGAGGATGGTACTGTGGATAAAAACTGGAAGCAACTAAGCTAAAAAAAAAATTGCAACTACAAACTAAAACAAATATTTTTGTGGATGTACACGTTATTTGTCAACAGGCTATTTTGTAGTCTGTGTGCATTTTCCCCTTACCCTGCCAATGAACTGAAGTCGGCCACTTGGTCTGCTTACAATTGAGTCGGTTCGTTGTTACATTCCACAGCTACCATAAATTGTTACGCCCAGTTATTCATATGAGTTGACTGATTCCACGAGTGACTTACTGATACTTTGACACTAGTATACTACTTTCCTGCGTTTTGTGAAATGCACATTTCTGCAATTTAGTACATTTGGACTACTGTGAATTGTAATAAAGATTTGACTGGTTAGTAGTTTATTTTATAAATAAATGCATCATGTACCGAAACTCTGAAATTACTGTTAAGATTGTCTGTGGCGTCATTAACACACGTGTTCCGTCTGACACCTCTGAAGTTACTTCAATTTCTGACGATGACTCTCCAGCCAAGGCCCGTACTGTATCTCGGACAGACGTGCCTCCCTCCAGTATTTAAACAATAAAATATTATGAGTTTAGATTAACAAATGCGGAGACAAGAAGTCACGGGAACAACTGAAATAGCGCATCTCTCCACTGCAATTTGCATTTATTGTAACACTTGACAACAGACCAAGAAAATATCGCGTGTTGCACTTGACAGGTCATATCACTAGAACAGTAATAAACACCTGATCCAGTTTTCTGCACTTAAAGTTCAACAGCGGAACACACTTTAAGTTCTCCCATTAATATAAATATGCGAGTAGGCGCGTTAAAAAAACTGGTTATGAAACAGTCACTTACAACATCAAGGCAGACACATTCCATGTAAAGAGAGAATAATTAGCAAGTTTACACTTTGACTAGAACGCCAAGATGAATATCAGCAAAATGCACCGTCCACAACACCTTACGGCGACAGCTCAATAGTAATAAAAAAATTGTAGATTCCACCCATATATAAATACATATACGCGCATAAGAACAGTTAAAAACTGGTGGAAAAACAATAAATTGGAAACTGACAAATCTATACTCAAAACGAGCCGCAGTCCATCTAAACATCCCAAAAATGGAAACTTAATGGCTACCTAGAGTAACGAATGGAGAATAGCATGCTTATAGATTGACGTCCATGTTGGACATACAACGAAAGTATCCTCTATGACAGTGTAGCGAAATGTGGCGCTAATGGGCTATGGAAGCAGACAAGCGACTCGAGTGCCTTTGCTAACAGCACGACATCCTCTGCAGCGCCTGTCTTGGGCTTTTGATCATATCGGTTGGAGTCGAGACGACTGGAAATCCATGGTCTGGTCAGATGAGTCCCGATTTTAGACGGTAAGAGCTAACGGTAGGGTTAATGTGTGGCGCATGCTCTACGAAGCCATGGACCCAAGTTGTCAACAAGGCACTGGGCAGCCAGGTGATGGCTCCATAAAGATTTGGCCTGTGTTCGGATGGAATGGTCGGGGTGGTCCTTCTGAATCTATCACTGACTAGAAAAGATTATGTTCGGCTACTTGGAAACCATTTACAGCCGTTCATGGACTTCATGTCCTCAAACAACTATGGAATTTTATGGATGACAATGGGCCATGTTACCGGGCCACAATTGTTGGCGACTTGTTTGAAGAACATTCTGTACCGTTGGACCGAATGATTTGGTCACCGAAGTCTCAGACATGTGTCTCGTCGAACATTTATGGAACATATTCGAAAGGTCAGTTCGTGCACAGAATTCTGCACGCATAACATTTTCGTAATTGTGGCAGCTGTAGAGCTCAGTATTGCTGCAGGGGACATCCTGCGACCTTTTCAATTCATGCCACGCCGAGTTGCTGCAGAACGCCGGCCAAAACGAGGTCCGACACGGTATTACGAAGTATCCGATGACTTCTGTCACCTGTGTGTACATACGCAGCAAGTCACTGTACACTGCATGCTGGCGAGTACTTAGGCCCTGTTTGAGCAGGTCTGTGCCCTGTTTGAGCAGGTCTGTGCCCTGTTTGAGCAGGTCTGTGCCCTGTTTGAGCAGGTCTGTGCCCTGTTTGAGCAGGTCTGTGCCCTGTTTGAGCAGGTCTGTGCCCTGTTTGAGCAGGTCTGTGCCCTGTTTGAGCAGGTCTGTGCCCTGTTTGAGCAGGTCTGTGCCCTGTTTGAGCAGGTCTGTGCCCTGTTTGAGCACTTCTGTGCCCTGTTTGAGCACTTCTGTGCCCTGGCTTGAGCACTTCTGTGCCCTGGCTTGAGCACTTCTGTGCCCTGGCTTGAGCACTTCTGTGCCCTGGCTTGAGCACTTCTGTGCCCTGGCTTGAGCACTTCTGTGCCCTGGCTTGAGCACTTCTGTGCCCTGGCTTGAGCACTTCTGTGCCCTGGCTTGAGCACTTCTGTGCCCTGGCTTGAGCACTTCTGTGCCCTGGCTTGAGCACTTCTGTGCCCTGGCTTGAGCACTTCTGTGCCCTGCCTTGAGCACTTCTGTGCCCTGCCTTGAGCACTTCTGTGCCCTGCTTGAGCACGGAGAGATGAGACAATTACTCCCTCTACGCCTCGCCACGAACCGTTATTTCTCATATTCCCACATTCCCTCTGGAAGAGGCAATGTGGAAACGGAACAGCTGTCGCACATTCTACCACAAATACCGCTGTGTAAATTTTTAAAACTATGTTTAGCGAGAGTAAGGTCGCCTCACGTCCAAAGATTCACATTTAAATCTCCTTCACACCCATGTTGCATTTTTTCGTGTGCTATTGGTGGGGAGGGCGGGGGCGGGCGGGGGGAGGAGGAATCCAAACAGCGAGGTCATCGGTCTCATCGGATTAGGGAAGGACGGGGAAGGAAGTCGGCCATGCCCTTTCAAAGGAACCATCCCGGCAATTAACTGGAGTGATTTAGGTAAATCACGGAAAACCTAAATCAGGTCCTCCCGAATGCGAGTCCAGTATGCTAACCACTGTGTCCTGTGCTATACGGACGATCGTAGCAACTGAAGAAGCGGACTCAATTTCGAAAGGACGGCGGATCCGAATTCTCGCCCGGCCCTTCAGTTTTCCCGAAGTTTCCAAAAATCGCTCAAGGCAAATTAAGAAATTTTTGCTATGGTAAGGACACAATCGTTTTCCTTGCCCATCCTTCCTCTGGGTCGTCTGCGTGTTGTTAAACTGTGATCTTTGTTATAATCGTAGTAGAAAGTCTCTGAATTCGTTTGATGTCTGCTGTCATAAGAACTTAGACTCTAAAGACCGGAACGACACTTCACGAGTAGTGCACTAACGTCTCCCAACCTGCTTCTTTGGATCAGCTGAACTAAACGACACCGAATATAGGCTTTGTCCCGTAACATAATAGTGGCGATATACATACAGAAACAGCAAAATAGTACAGAATACTTTCTTTTGAGCCTATATTAGTATTTGGTATATAGGTTGTGGTAACAGAGTGATCTAGTGCATAGCCTGAGTTCTTGGTTAAGTTGTAAGGTGAGAATTTGGTTGAGAGTTGGCAAAGCGGTGTCGAATGGTGCACTTAATCTCTTTCGTTTACAGATCCACTGCTTTTTCCCAGAACCATTCCACTTACTTCAAGTTTTCCATTCACATTCCTTAATGCTGACCATAAGTACTAGTCAGTGTTGTCCCTAAGTACAGAAAGGATATCACCGTGCAAACAAATAGTGATTTATAACGACAGCAAAAAAGCCTAAGGAAGGAAGCTTGTGCTCGAAATGGAGCCGCAGTGCACCATAACGCTAATCTAGTTAGCTATCACTTAAGCGCTCTATCTGCGCCATCCGCTGAGGCAGTAGAGTTATGGGCCTTTTTAGCGCTCCGTGGCGTTACTTTCCTTATCTGCTTTTAAGGGGTCACAGCGCTCGCAAGCTGCTCTCCCTCTCTAGAGCAAGAGCAGCTCTTCTGCCTTGCAAACTCTACTCATACCTCAGGAAAATACTGGCGCACTGTACTCCCACAGGGATGGTGCCTAGCTTCCTCTGGGAGATGGTCCAAAATAATGTGTAACGTCCTGCTGACTCTTCTTATTACACAAACAATTCGTAGAAGTGATTTTTTGTAATTAACCAGTAAGATTCCACTAACGTTCCGAAAAATTGCAACATTAAAATGACACATGTGAGTGGAATGAACTATCACACGTGACGTCCGGCTCTGAGAGTTCAGCTCAGTGCATATGGTCAAATATGTTCTGTGGTTATGGCCTTGGACTATCCATACTAATACACTGCCGGCCAAAAAAATTGCTACACCACGAAGATGACGTGCTACAGACGCGTGATATGCAAATAATTAGATTCTCAGAGCATTCAACAAGGTTGGCGACATCTACAACGTGCTGACACGAGGAAAGTTTCCAACCGATTTCTCATACACAAACAGCAGTTGATCGGCGTTGCCTAGTGAGACGTTGTTGTGATGCCTCGTGTAAGGAGGAGAAATGCGTACCATCACGTTACCGACTTTGATAAAGATAGGATTGTAGCCTATCGCGATTGCGGTTTATCTTATCGCGACATTGCTGCTCACGTTGCTTGAGATCCAGTGACTGTCAGCAGAATATGGAATCGGTGGGTTCAGGAGGGTAATACGGAACGCCGTGCTGGATCCCAACGGCCTCATATCACTAGCAGTCGAGATGACAGGCATCTTATCCGCATGGCTGTAACGGATGGTGCCCACGTCTCGATCCCTTACTTAACAGATGGGGATGTTTGCAAGACAACCACCTGCACGAACAGTTAGACGACGTTTGCACCAGCATTGACTATCAGCTCTGAGACCATGGCGCCTGCGATGGTGTACGAACCTGGGTGCACGAATGGCAAAACGTCATTTTTTCGGATGAATCCAGGTTCTGTTAAAAGCATGATAGTCGCATATGTGTTGGGCCACATCGCGGTGAACGCACATTAGAAGGGTGTATTCGTCATCGCCATACTGGCGTATCAGCCGGCGTGATGGTATGGGGTGCCATTGTTTACACGTCTGTCACCTCTTGTTCGCATTGACGGCACTTCGAACAGTGGACGTTAAATTTCAGATGTTTTACGACCCGTGGCTCTACCCTTCATTCGATCACTGCGAAACCCTACATTTCAGCAGGATATCGCACGACCGCATGTTGCGGGTCCTGTACGGGCCTTTGTGGATGCAGAAATGTTAGACTGCTGCCCTGGCCAGCACATTCTCCGGATCTGTCACCAATTTAAAACGTCTGGTCAATGGTGGCCGAGCAACTGGCTCGTCACAATACGCCAGACACTACTCTTGATGAACTGTGGTATCGTGTTCAAGCTGCATGGGTAGCTGTACCTGTACATACCATCCGAGCTCTTTTTGACTCAATGCCCAGGCGTATCAAGGCAACACCGACTCAAAGGAAGGCCTCGAAGCTTGTTCGTGACGCCACGTCAGCTAGGCACGGCGAACGCGAGGTCTGTTTCAGGTATACTCATAATGGTGGTGTCTCCCTCTCTGACACAGGAAAAGGTGAAATTATTGGCGGTAGTTGACCAACACACATTGTTCTGAGAGATTTTTGCAATTAATTAATTGTGTAGTTAATTACACTTCTTAACAAATAGTCTACTCCTGAACTTCAGTTTCCACCTGTTTTAAGATTTGACATACATAATCAATGTCATGGTCCAGCAGCAACAGAATTAGTGCTTCTTTACCTTATTTGTAATTATGAGGAAGTTTCGTTTAGACTGGGTTGCTTTTATAAGAAACTGTGAACATATTGGTGTTCTTCTTTAGGTATCTTGGTTGACTATGGGGTGAGGAGCCCTGAATGTTAATGAAATATCTTGCGATTGCGCACGTTGGGGGAGGGGATGGTGGACAGAAGAAGAGGCAAAAGAGAGATACTTGTTTTATCAGATAATTTTTTTATCTTATAAATTTTATCCTTAACGTTGCAAGAGGGGAATATTTATCTTTTCTAATGTGCATGTTTACAAAAAGTTTAAGCTCAGCAGTATTTTCGATGTTGTTGTTGTGGTTTTCAGTCCTGAGACTGGTTTGATGCAGCTCTCCATGCTACTCTATCCTGTGCAAGCTTCTTCATCTCCCAGTACCTACTGCAACCTACGTCCTTCTGAATCTGCTTACTGTATTCATCTCTTGGTCTCCGTCTACGATTTTTACCCTCCACTGTGCCCTCCAATACTAAATTGGTGATCCCTTGATGCCTCAGAACATGTCCTACAAACCGATCCCTTCTTCCAGTCAAGTTGTGCCACAAACTTCTCTTCTCCCCCATCCTATTCAATACTTCCTCATTAGTTATGTGATATACCCATTTAATCTTCAGCATTCTTCTGTAGTACCACATTTCGAAAGCTTCTATTCTCTTCTTGTCCAAACTACACTCCTGGAAATGGAAAAAAGAACACATTGACACCGGTGTGTCAGACCCACCATACTTGATCCGGACACTGCGCGAGGGCTGTACAAGCAATGATCACACGCACGGCACAGCGGACACACCAGGAACCGCGGTGTTGGCCGTCGAATGGCGCTAGCTGCGCAGCATTTGTGCACCGCCGCCGTCAGTGTCAGCCAGTTTGCCGTGGCATACAGAGCTCCATCGCAGTCTTTAACACTGGTAGCATGCCGCGACAGCGTGGACGTGAACCGTATGTGCAGTTCACGGACTTTGAGCGAAGGCGTATCTACATCTACATCTACATCCGTACTCCGCAAGCCACCTGACGGTGTGTGGCGGAGGGTACCCTGAGTACCTCTATCGGTTCTCCCTTCTATTCCAGTCTCGTATTGTACGTGGAAAGAAGGATTGTCGGTATGCTTCTGTGTGGGCTCTAATCTCTCTGATTTTATCCTCATGGTCTCTTCGCGAGATATACGTAGGAGGGAGCAATATACTGCTTGACTCTTCGGTGAAGGTATGTTCTCGAAACTTCAACAAAAGCCCGTACCGGGCTACTGAGCGTCTCTCCTGCAGAGTCTTCCACTGGAGTTTATCTATCATCTCCGTAACGCTTTCGCAATTACTAAATGATCCTGTAACGAAGCGCGCTGCTCTCCGTTGGATCTTCTCTATCTCTTCTATCAACCCTACCTGGTGCGGATCCCACACTGCTGAGCAGTATTCAAGCATTGGGCGAACAAGCGTACTGTAACCTACTTCCTTTGTTGTCGGATTGCATTTCCTTAGGATTCTTCCAATGAATCTCAGTCTGGCATCTGCTTTACCGACGATCAACTTTATATGATCATTCCATTTTAAATCACTCCTAATGTGTACTCCCAGATAATTTATGGAATTAACTGCTTCCAGTTGCTGACCTGCTATTTTGTAGCTAAATGATAAGGGACCTATCTTTCTATGTATTCGCATCACATTACACTTCGCTACATTGAGATTCAATTGCCATTCCGTGCACCATGCGTCAATTCGCTGCAGATCCTCCTGCATTTCAGTACAATTTTCCATTGTTGCAACCTCTCGATACACCACAGCATCATCTGCAAAAAGCCTCAGTGAACTTCCGATGTCATCCACCAGGTCATTTATGTATATTGTGAATAGCAACGGTCCTATGACACTCCCCTGCGGCACACCTGAAATCACTCTAACTTCGGAAGACTTCTCTCCATTGAGAATGACGTGCTGCGTTCTGTTATCTAGGAACTCCTCAATCCAATCACACAATTGATCTGATAGTCCGTATGCTCTTACTTTGTTCATTAAACGACTATGGGGAACTGTGTCAAACGCCTTGCGGAAGTCAAGAAACACGGCATCTACCTGTGAACCCGTGTCTAAGGCCCTCTGAGTCTCGTGGACGAATAGCGCGAGCTGGGTTTCACACGATCGTCTTTTTCGAAACCCATGCTGATTCCTACAGAGTAGATTTCTAGTCTCCAGAAAAGACATTATACTCGAACATAATACGTGTTCCAAAATTCTACAACTGATCGACGTTAGAGATATAGGTCTATAGTTCTGCACATCTGTTCGACGTCCCTTCTTGAGAACGGGGATGACCTGTGCCCTTTTCCAATCCTTTGGAACGCTTCGCTCTTCTAGAGACCTATGGTACACCGCTGCAAGAACGGGGGCAAGTTCCTTCGCGTACTCTGTGTAAAAATCGAACTGGTATCCCATCAGGACCAGCGGCCTTTCCTCTTTTGAGCGATTTTAATTGTTTCTCTATCCCTCTGTCGTCTACTTCGATATCTACCATTTTGTCAACTGTGCGACAATCTAGAGAAGGTAGCACAGTGCAGTCTTCCTCTGTGAAACAGCTTTGGAAGAAGACATTTAGTAATTCGGCCTTTAGTCTGTCATCCTCTGTTTCAGTACCATTTTGGTCACAGAGTGTCTGGACATTTTGTTTTGATCCACCTACCGCTTTGACATAGGACCAAAATTTCTTAGGATTTTCTGCCAAGTCAGTACATAGAACGTTACTTTCGAATTCATTGAAAGCCACTCGCATAGCCCTCCTCACACTACATTTCGCTTCGCGTAATTTTTGTTTGTCTGCAAGGCTTTGGCTATGTTTATGTTTGCTGTGAAGTTCCCTTTTCTTCCGCAGCAGTTTTCTAACTCGGTTGTTGTACCACGGTGGCTCTTTTCCATCTCTTACGATCTTGCTTGGCACATACTCATCTAACGCATATTGTACCATGGTTTTGAACTTTGTCCACTGATCCTCAACACTATCTGCACTTGAGACAAAACTTTTGTGTTGAGCCGTCAGGTACTCTGTAATCTGCTTTTTGTCACTTTTGCTAAACAGAAAAATCTTCCTACCTTTTTTAATATTTCTATTTACGGCTGAAATCATCGACGCAGTAACCGCTTTATGATCGCTGATTCCCTGTTCTGCATTAACTGATTCAAATAGTTCGGGTCTGTTTGTCACCAGAAGGTCTAATATATTATCGCCACGAGTCGGTTTTCTGTTTAACTGCTCAAGGTAGTTTTCAGATAAAGCACTTAAAAATATTTCACTGGATTCTTTGTCCCTGCCACCCGTTATGAACGTTTGAGTCTCCCAGTCTGTATCCGGCAAATTAAAATCTCCGTATAGTGGGCATGCGGGAGGCCGGGTGGACGTACCACCGAATTGCTCAACACGTGGGGCGTGAGGTCTCCACAGTACATCGATTTTGTCGCCAGTGGTCGGCGGAAGGTGCACGTGCCCGTCGACCTGGGACCGGACCGCAGCGACGCACGGATGCACGCCAAGACCGTAGGATCCTACGCAGTGCCGTAGGGGACCGCACCGCCACTTCCCAGCAAATTAGGGACACTGTTGCTCCTGGGGTATCGGCGAGGACCATTCGCAACCGTCTCCATGAAGCTGGGCTACGGTCCCGCACACCGTTAGGCCGTCTTCCACTCACGCCCCAACATCGTGCAGCCCGCCTCCAGTGGTGTCGCGACAGGCGTGAATGGAGGGACGAATGGAGATGTGTCGTCTTCAGCGATGAGAGTCGCTTCTGCCTTGGTGCCAATGATGGTCGTATGCGTGTTTGGCGCCGTGCAGGTGAGCGCCACAATCAGGACTGCATACGACCGAGGCACACAGGGCCAACACCCGGCATCATGGTGTGGGGAGCGATCTCCTACAATGGCCGTACACCTCTGGTGATCGTCGAGGGGACACTGAATAGTGCACGGTACATCCAAACCGTCATCGAACCCATCGTTCTACCATTCCTAGACCGGCAAGGGAACTTGCTGTTCCAACAGGACAATGCACGTCCGCATGTATCCCGTGCCACCCAACGTGCTCTAGAAGGTGTAAGTCAACTACCCTGGCCAGCAAGATCTCCGGATCTGTCCCCCATTGAGCATGTTTGGGACTGGATGAAGCGTCGTTTCACGCGGTCTGCACGTCCAGCACGAACGCTGGTCCAACTGAGGCGCCAGGTGGAAATGGCATGGCAAGCCGTTCCACAGGACTACATCCAGCATCTCTACGATCGTCTCCATGGAAGAATAGCAGCCTGCATTGCTGCGAAAGGTGGATATACACTGTACTGGTGCCGACATTGTGCATGCTCTGTTGCCTGTGTCTATGTGCCTGTGGTTCTGTCAGTGTGATCATGTGATGTATCTGACCCCAGGAATGTGTCAATAAAGTTTCCCCTTAATGGGACAATGAATTCACGGTGTTCTTATTTCAATTTCCAGGAGTGTATTTATCGTCTGTTTCACTTCCATACATGGCTACACTCCATACAAATACTTTCAGAAATGACTTCCTGACACTTAAAAATCTATACTCGATGTTAACAAATTTCTCTTCTACAGAAACGCTTTCCTTGCCATTGCCAGTCTACATTTTATATCCTCTCTACTTCGACCATCATCAGTTATTTTGCTCCCCAAATAGCAAAACTCCTTTACTATTTTTAATGTTTCATTTCCTAATCTAATTCCCTCAGCATCATCCGATTTAATTTGACTACATTCCATTATCCTCGATTTGCTTTTGTTGACGTTCATTTTATATCCTCCTTTCAAGACACTATCTATTCCGTTCAACTGCTCTTCCAAGTCCTTTGCCGTCTCTGACAGAATTACAATGTCATCGGCGAACCTCAAAGTTTTTATTTCTTCTCCATGGATTTTGATACCTACTCCGAATTTTTCTTTTGTTTCCTTTACTGCTTGCTTAATACACAGATTGAATAACATCGGGGAGAGGCTACAACCCTGTCTTACTCCATTCCCAACGTCTGCTTCCCTTTCATGCCCATAGACTGCTTTAACTGCCATCTTGTTTCTGTACAAATTGTAAATAGCCTTTCGCTCCCTGTATTTTACCCCTGCCACCTTCAGAATTTGAGGAAGAGTATTCCAGTCAACGTTGTCAAAAGCTTTCTGTAAGTCTACAAATGCTAGAAACGTAGGTTTGCCTTTCCTTAATCTTTCTTCTAAGATAAGTCGTAGGGTCAGTATTGCCTCACGTGTTCTACCACTGCTACGGAAGCCAAACTGATCTTCCCCGAGGTCAGCTTCTACTAGTTTTTCCATTCGTCTGTAAAAAATTGGTGTTAGTATTTTGCAGCTGTGACTTATTAAACTGATAGTTCGGTAATCCTCCCCCCATGAACCATGGACCTTGCCAGTTGGTGGGGAGGCTTGCGTGCCTCAGCGATACAGATGGCCGTACCGTAGGTGCAACCACAACGGAGGGGTATCTGTTGAGAGGCCAGACAAACGTGTGGTTCCTGAAGAGGGGCAGCAGCCTTTTCAGTAGTTGCAGGGGCAACAGTCTGGATGATTGACTGATCTGGCCTTGCTGTGCTGGTACTGCGAACGGCTGAAAGCAAGGGAAAACTACAGCCGTAATCTTTCCCGAGGGCATGCAGCTTTAGTGTATGATTAAATGATGTCGTCCTCTTGGGTAAAATATTCCGGAGGTAAAATATTCCCCATTCGGATCTCCGGGCGGGGACTACCGAAGAGGACGTCGTTATCAGGAGAAAGAAAACTGGCGTTCTACGGATCGGAGCGTGGAATGTCGGATCCCTTAATCGGGCAGGCAGGTTAGAAAATTTAAAAAGGGAAATGGATAGGTTAAAGTTAGATATAGTGGGAATTAGTGAAGTTCGGTGGCTGGAGGAACAAGACTTTTGGTCAGGTGAATACAGGGTTATGAATACAAAATCAAAGAGGGGTAATGTAGGAGTAGGTTTAACAATGAATAAAGAAATAGGAGTGCGGGTAGGCTACTACAAACAGCATAGTGAACGCATTATTGTGGCCAAGATACACACAAAGCCCACGCCTACTACAGTAGTACAAGTTTATATGCCAACTAGCTCTGCAGATGATGAAGAAATTGAGGAAATCTATGACGAGATAAAAGAAATTATTCAGGTAGTGAAGGGAGACGAAAATTTAATAGTCATGGGTGACTGGAATTCGTCAGTAGGAAAAGGGAGAGAAGGAAACATAGTAGGTGAATAAGGATTGGGGGGAAGAAATGAAAGAGGAAGCCGTCTGGTAGAATGTTGCACAGAGCATAACTAAATCATAGCTAATACTTGGTTTAAGAATCATAAAAGAAGGTTGTATACATGGAAGAATCCTGGAGATACTAAAAGGTATCAGATAGCTTATATAATGGTAAGACAGAGATTCAGGAACCAGGTTTTAAATTGTAAGACATTTCCAGGGGCAGATGTGGACTCTGACCACAATCTATTGGTTATGAACTGTAGATTAAAACTGAAGGAACTGCAAAAAGGTGCTAATTTAATGAGATGGGACCTGGATAAACTGAAAGAACCAGAGGTTGTAGAGGGTTTCAGGGAGAGCATAAGGGAACAATTGACAGGAATGGTGGAAAAAAATACAGTAGAAGAAGAATGGGTAGCTCTGAGGGATGAAGTAGTGAAGGTAGAAGAAGATAAAGTAGGTAAAAAGACGAGGGCTAATAGAAATCCGTGGGTAACAGAAGAAATATTGAATTTAATTGATGAAAGGAGAAAATATAAAAATGCAGTAAATGAAGCAGGCAAAAAGGAATACAAACGTCTAAAAAATGAGATCGACAGGAAGTGCAAAATGGCTAAGCAGGGATGGCTAGAGGACAAATGTAAGGATGTAGAGGCCTATCTCACTAGGGGTAAGATAGATACTGCCTACAGGAAAATTAAAGAGACCTTTGGAGAAAAGAGCCACTTGTATGGATATCAAGATCTCAGATCGAAACCCAGTTCTAAGCAAAGAAGGGAAGTGGAATGGTGGAAGAAGTATATAGGTTTATACAAGAGCGGTGTACTGGAAATGGAAGAGGATGCCGATGAAGATGAAATGTGAGATACAATACTGCGGGAAGAGTTTGACAGAGAACTGAAAGACCTGAGTCGAAACAAGGCCCTTGGAGTAGACAACATACCATTAGAACTACTGACGGCCTTGGGAGAGCCAGTCCTGACAAAACTCTACCATGATGTATGAAACGGACGAAATACCCTCAGACTTCCAGAAGAATATAATAATTCCAATCCCAAAGAAAGCAGGTGTTGACAGATGTGAAAATTACCGAACTATCAGTTTAATAAGTCACAGGTGCAAAATACTAATACGAATTCTTTACAGACGAATGGAAAAACTGGTAGAAGCGGACCTTGCGGAAGATCAGTTCTGATTCCGCAGAAATGTTGGAACACGTGAGGCAATACTAACCTTACGACTTATCTTAGAAGAAAGATTAAGAAAAGGCAAACCTACGTTTCTAGCATTTGTAGACTCAGAGAAAGCTTTTGGCAATGTTGACTGGAATACTCTTTCAAATTCTAAAGGTGGCAGGGGTAAAGTACAGGGAGCGTAAGGCTTTTTACAATTTTTACAGAAACCAGATGGCAGTTATAAGAATCGAGGGACATGAAAGGGAAGCAGTGGTTGGGAAGGGAGTCAGACAGGGTTGTAGCCTCTCCCCGATGCTATTCAATCTGCATATTGAGAAAGCAATAAAGGAAACAAAAGAAAAATTTGGAGTAGGTATTAAAATTCACGGAGAAGAAATAAAAACTTTGAGGTTCGCCGATGACATTGTAATTCTGTCAGAGACAGCAAAGGACTTGGAAGAGCAGTTGAACGGAATGGACAGTGTCTTAAAAAGAGGATATAAGATGAACATCAACAAAAGCAAAACTAGGATAATGGAATGTAGTCAATTAAATCGGGTGATGCTGAGGGAATTAGATTAGGAAATGAAACAATTAAAATAGTAAAGGAGTTTTGCTATTTGGTGAGCAAAATAACTGATGATGGTCGAAGTAGAGAGGATATAAAATGTAGACTGGCAATGGCAAGGAAAGCGTTTCTGGAGAAAAGAAATTTGTTAACATCTACTATAGATTTAATGGTCAGGAAGTCGTTTCTGAAAGTATTTGTATGGAGTGTAGCCATGTATGGAAGTGAAACTTGGACGATAAATAGTGTGGACAAGAAGAGAATAGAAGCTTTCGAAATGTGGTGCTACCGAAGAATGCTGAAGATTAGATGGGTAGATCACATAACTAATGAGGAGGTATTGAATAAAATTGGGGAGAAGAGGAGTTTGTGGCACAACTTGACAAAAAGAAGGGACCGGTTGGTAGGACATGTTTTGAGGCATCAAGGGATCACAAATTTAGCATTGGAGGGCAGCGTGGAGGGTAAAAATCGTAGAGGGAGACCAAGAGATGAATACACTAAGCAGATTCAGAAGGATGTAGGTTGCAGCAAGTACTGGGAGATGAAGCAGCTTGCACAGGATAGAGTAGCATAGAGAGCTGCATCAAACCAGTCTCAGGACTGAAGAGCACAACAACAACAACAGTTCGGTAATTTTCACATCTGTCAACACCTGCTTTCTTTGGGATTGGAATTATTATATTCTTCTTGAAGTATGAGGGTATTTCGCCTGTCTCATACATCTTGCTCACCAGATGGTAGACTTTTGTCAGGATTGGCTCTCCCAAGGCCGTCAGTAGTTCCAATGGAATGTTGTCTACTCCGGGGGCCTTGTTTCGACTCAGGTCTTACAGTGCTCTCTCAAACTCTTCACGCAGTATCGTATCTCCCATTTCATCTTCATCTACATCCTCTTCCAATCCCATAATATTGTCCTCAAGTATATCGCCCTTCTATAGACCCTCTATATACTCCTTCCACCTTTCTGCTTTATCTTCTTTGCTTAGAACTGGGTTTCCATCCGAGCTCTTGATGTTAATACGATTGGTTCTCCTATCTCCAATGGTCTCTTTAATTTTCCTGTAGGCAGTATCTATCTTACCACTAGTGAGATAAGCCTCTACATCCTTACATTTGTCCTCTTTTTCGATGTATGAAGCTATTTTGCTCCCTGTTCAGAATTCCTTTCGTTGAAAACGACTGTAATCTAATGACTGGCAACAGTTGGACATTTACACATGCAAATTCACATTTCCAGTGACTATGCCAAACGAAAATAAATAAATAAAAGAAAAGAGTTCATTGTAAGGGGGTTGGGGTAAGTTTCGATAGCAAAATGGATCAAGTAAATATAGTTACTTCAATGTAAAATTTCTGAAGCTTGCAATGGCGCAAGCGTCTTCTCATATTGATAAACGTGTGTTTCGACAGGATTCAGTAATACAGACCTATGATCTTCATTTATAGTTTTACGATAGTAAGAACATCTTTCATCTAAATAAAACTGCAGAATCCAAAACAATACCAAATATTTTGTCAAAAAATAAGAGATTTATAGTGATAAGCGCGGCCAGGCGTTTCTGCCTGCAACAGACCTGGCGTTTGCTGTGCCTAGCTGACGTGACGTCACCAACAAGTGCCGAGGCCTTCCTTTGAGTCGGTGTTGATGAAGGCCATTTTTACGGCCAGAGGTGGTTGTTCTGGGTACTGATTTCTCAGGATCTACGCAACCAAACTGCGTGAAAATGTAATCACATGTCAGCTCTAGTATAATATATTTGTCCAATGAAGAGTCGTTTGTCATCTGCATTTCTTCTTGGTGTCCAGTAGTGTAGTTATCACTTTGGTGAGTTAGGTGTCACCTGTCTTAATTGCAACTGTTTGTATAGAAGACTATGGTGTGTGTGTGTGTGTGTGTGTGTGTGTGTGTGTGTGTGTGTGTTTTACGGGTGGCGTTCATGAGAGGAGGTTAAAGGCTTAATCACGATACCGTCCTACTCCTCTCCTATAGCACCAAGGGGGTCGCCAATCTTAACGTCCCTATGCAATAGACGGATCATTATTATCGTTTTACGTGTCACAGCTCGAAGAAATACTGCAGATAGCTCTCGAAAACAGCACAGGATCAGAACTGGATCCAAGGGAGTGATGGCGGGAGGAGTGGGGGAGAGATAAGGAGGGCAAAAGAGCGTGAAAGCAAATTGTCACAAGCTGTATTTAACACAGAATGCTTTCCTTTAGCGTCCCCTAACGGATAACACTGTGGCCTGCTTGGCCACAGAAAAAATTGCAGTCAGTTAGCAGCGCCGATTCTGTAGCTGACAGTACCCGCTGCCAGCAACAAATGCGACACTCTTCGTGAGCAAACCACAGCAAGTTAAATAAGGCGGGATAGAAAGTGAAAGACGCACCACTACAAAAATATTACAGAAATACTGAGTTTCCAGAAAGTGGGCAGAATCATGTGAGAGCAAGAATTTTCGCTCTTTTTGTCTTGAATAGTTAATGCACACTTCCGAAGAAATGGATGCGCCTTAATAGCCAAAGGACAAAAGAATTTAATTACTCCCCTGCACAGATAAAATTTGTTAGAATGTCTGTGCTGGCTCTGTTTATGCTAGTGTAGTCGCCGACTTTTCATAGTGTGTTATTATAGGGCATTACTGTAGTAGCACTGGTATGTTTTAACAGGGTACCACTGACATTTTCGGAAAACGTTCATACATAGACATTGTCTGTCATTGGACATAGTCATTAGGCTCACGCTGATGCACTCTGGCAGACACAGGCGTCCACAACTGTGGCTGCAGTCAGGGCGGCAGTTTCCTCCAATGTCTGAGCATTGGTGCTAGTGGCGTTCGAGGCGAAGGGCGTGATGCATGTGGGCATCAGGGAGGTGAGTGGGCTGTGTGCATGAGTGTTTTAAGCAGCATCAGGTATCTAGCCGCGACAACCACTATCATCGTGGTTTAGTGCTTCTCAGTACATTGCAGTGCAGTCTGTCTTGTAGTAGTATTTGTTGTTGTTACTGTCATATCACTCGGCAGAGCCTGAAGTCGTCCTCAGTCATCCTGGTGTAACTGAGAGAACAACATAGGAATTCTATAGTGATTTTTAAAATATACATAGCAGACCTGTAGTTGTCAGGAATTCCACAACCGTGATTTGCCAAAACTTGAAATTCCAACTGACATTTTATACAGTGCTGCTGCCAGTCAAGACGTCAAATTATCGTTTGGTCAGTTTATTGTTTCCAATAGTGCTACTGCAAGCGCACACAACAATCCAACCCCTCCACAGGTTGTTTATGGACATAGCATGCAGTTAAGCTGAAATTTGAAATTCTCAGCTACCTCCCATGTAATGGACTTCCCACCAATAAGAGGCAAAGGAAAAAGAACTCCAGAGGGGTTTGGAAACCAGGAAGTTGCAAGATCAAATCCCACTAATACGAGTCCTAGTATCAACCAATAGGAAGCAAGCGAAAACTGCCCCACACAGAGGGGTATCGATTTAATCAATCAGTCAATGTGACAGAATGAGGGAATTTTTCCAAGACATCCGCACCAGATGATTTACCAGGTATCCACAACTCACAACTTTGTTCAGGACAAAAGGGGGTTAGTGTGGCACACAACTGATGCTAGCTGGGCAGGAAGTAGCCACGAGAGAGAGAGAGAGAGAGAGAGAGAGAGAGAGAGAGAGAGAGAGAGAGAGAGAGCGCTTACGTGATCAAAGGATGCCGTCATCCAGTCTGTGGGCAGTGGTATTTAATATCATATCGTGATCTGTAATTATGACATTGGGTGTTTTTTGACCTGTGTCCAATCTGCAGCAGTGTGATTACGTAATTTGGACACGTATTGCTGGATGTGAGCTTTTTCCCACCAAATAGAGATTCAACCTCTGAAAACTTAACCTCTACTATGTAACTGATACTGACTTCAATTTTGTATCATGAGGTCCTTCGTCTCTAGCACATACTGAGTACTTTTCCCACCAATTTCCAGGAGGGGAAGGGAAGAGGTGGACGGGAGGGGTGTGCTGGGTTATTTCCCAGAGGGGACGGGTTAATTAGTTGATAGATGTAATTAATTAGTCAATTAATTTGATATCTAAAGTGTGCTTCTATCAGCAAGGGGAGGGGGATGATTGGGATTTCCCAGATAGGAGGGGGGGGGGAGGAGGTGGGTGAGAAGTAGGGAATTCTCAGAAGGGTGGATTACTCCCAGAGGGATCTTAAATAAGCATAACAATAGGTTAAAGAGAGGGGGTCATAAATCAATCAGGTTTGCCTCCGAATGTATGCAAGCCACACTAACAAAATGGCTCAGAACACAGTTTGCCCTTCTACTGTCGTAACCTGCTGCTTGAAGTAGTTTATAACTGCCTGACCGCATCCTCGTCAGAGAGTAATTGTCGACCCATCAAAGTCCCATATAGATTGTCTACTCGTGATTATTGCACTTATCTGGCGTAACTTTTGCTTAAGACTTCTGCGAAATGGAGACGCGCGTTGTCATGAAGCAACAGCATCTCTTGGGCGTATGTCACACGAATTCTTCAGTGTCTGACTGATGGGTACCGGTCTTTCGGCAGCACGTTGGTTCTGTTTGGATGCATTTGGTTATAACATCGCCATAGTTCGTTTTCCTCGTTTACCGCACGCACGTCGGTAAGACACAAACGCTACTCTGACCTCTTAGCTGCCTGTCGGTGCTTACATACCCGCATCGGAGCTCGGCTACTTTGCATATACGCTGCAGTAACGCCCTCAAAGGGAAGCTTCTTGATATCCCCCTTATAATATCGGATGGCTATTTTGAGGGTAATAACTTAGTAATCCCATGCGTTAAGTTAAAATTCTCCGCCTAGTCTCTGTCTTCAATCGAGTAAAAGAAATAGTGACAGAATCTTTTTGAAACACTGTAATTTCTACATGTACATCACTGCTGCGCAGTTAACAACAAAGTGCCTGGCAGTGTCCATAGAACTACTTTACACCGTTTCTCGACCGTTCTACCCTCCAGTAGCGCGTAGGAAAAAAGCGAGAACCTAAATCTTTCCATGCGAGCTCTGGCTTCGCTCTTCTGGTTTCGATGTCTCTTTTCCCAACGTTGTTGGGAGTCAATAAATATTTTCACATTCGGAGGAGAAACTTCACTATCGAAAGTTTGAGTAAAGTTCTCGCCACAGTGAAAAGAACCTCGTTTCAGTTGTTGCCGCCCTAACTCGCGTATCATATCCGTGACGCTGTCACCCCTATTTCGCAATGAAATACAGAACGAGCTCCTCTTCTCTGAAATTCCTCGATGTCCTCAGTCAGTCCTGTCTGGTAAGGATCCCAACCGCGCATTGGCGCAAGAGGAACGAGCGTAGTAAAGGTAGTCTCTCCAGTAGATCTGTTAAATCTTCTCAGTTCTCTGCCAATAAATCGTCTTCCCCACAACATCTTCTGGGCGTTCATTCCAGTGTAAGTTGTTCGTAATTGTAATGCCTAGGTAATTAGTGTCATCGACAACCTTAGTTTTTCCATGATTTAACAGACAATTGAAATTTAATGGAGTTTTTAATACT